>NC_087203.1:42224938-42245894 GCF_015104395.2 Macrobrachium nipponense
TATGCAATCTTTTAATAATTCATTGTCAACTACCCTATCAGTTTCATTGCAAGGTACTGAGAAGTTTCTATAGTTTATCGCTTACTCAGGGAGTAAGCCTACATACTATTTTGTTGTCGTTGTTGCTTTAGTTGTTCTTGCTGTTCTTGTTCTTGGGAAGGGGGGGGGGGGTAGGAAAGCGCTATTGAAAGGTCTAAAAAGGTCTGAAAAAGGGAATTTTAGGATAAGATATTCATGATTTATTTATGAGAATGAAAAAGTAAAAAAAAAGCAAATAATGTTTATGTTAAAGAGTATAGAACAATTATTTCTAATAATATATATATATTTAATTTAGTTTTCGTTGGTGAAACAACATGCTATTCGACCAAAGATTTTAGCTTGTGCCCCGAGTAAGCTGGAGGGTGGATCATGCCTTGTATGCTGACCTAACCCTCTTTGCTATCATAAAAACGTTTTACCATCATAAAAACGTAACAATCGGAAGCATGTATACAATACAAAATCAAAATTGATATAGGAAACTTAAATAATCTGTTGACGATAATCTAAATAATTTGTTGACGATAACTTAGATCTTCTTTATCGATAATAAAGAGTAAAAATTATAAGCATTCGGGCGTAGCCTTATAACAAACACTAACCATATTAATATAATAATTCCAATGTCATATGGAGAAACACTGACCATATATAAATAAATACAATCATTTCCATCCGATATGGAGAACCTGAGAGTCTCATAGAACGGATACGTGAAAGATGTGTAAAAAAAAAAAATTATAAAGCCCAAATCCAAACTCAGGTTTCGAGTGACGAGGCAAAATAAGTAAATCATCCAGAAAAAAAAAAAAAAAAAAACTGTCTGTGCCAAATCGCACACCGATGGACACAACAACTTCGTCAAGAGTTCCATAGGAAGGGGTTGGCAGCCATCACTGAAAGTGACACTCATTCATCAAGTTAACAGAACCCCCCAAACCCACCTCTCTTCCCCTTCCCAAAACCCCACCCCCAACTACCCTTCCCCCCCTGACCCAATGACGGATGACTAATCTAGAGACACCGATTGGATGGATTGGACAAGGGGCTGAAGTGGATGATGAGAGCCCTCTTAGGGTAGAGGTGGGTATATATATTGCAAAGACCGGGGGCACATGGTCTCCCTAAAAAGCATCGGGTCCCCCCCACCCCCCCGGGTCCCTTTCCAATTGACAGGGCCTTTTGCCAAGCTTTTGTGACCGGCGATTACAGCAACACCATTTGGAAGAGAAGCCACCTGCCACGTTCGTTCGATCCCACGAAACCAGTTTTATTTTAATTTTTTTTTTTTTTCAACACAAAAGTCGCCTCTGATGAATCAATCATCAAACCGCTGCTCCGACGCGTGTGGAAGTCAAAAGCTAAAATCATAATCTAATTGTTTTCTGTCAATGGTTCTAGACTAGACGGACACATTCCGAGGTATTTATATTGGTATCTCAGAAATTTGACTTCACTTTCTGAGTTCACTATATCACAGAGGCTGACTCCAATAAATTTAGTGCTAAGGCATACTTGTATGACAATTATATATATATATATATATATATATATATATATATATATATATATATATATAGATATATATATATCTGGGCACATTAATGTCCACTGTTTTGCAACAACAACAACAACAATAATAACAATAATAGTAACAATGTAATTCAGGCAAATGCAATGCACATCTGTAATGATAACTAGCTTAATAACACAGATAACCTCACGCTACCACTAACACGACTATTATCACTAATAACATTCTTACAGAATTAGCGAAAGCGACGTTAATTTAGCTACAACTGAAGAATAATGACATTGACAAAGGAAGAAAGAGTTAAGAAAATGGTTGATAACTCCCTTCTGTCTACAAGATAATGCACATAAATTACAAGTTCAAGGAATCTCTCTCTCTCTCTCTCTCTCTCTCTCTCTCTCTCTCTCTCTCTCTCTCTCTCTCTCTCTCTCTCAACCGCACACACATATATGGAAGTCCGCGGTAGCTATTAGGAAGCTTTAAGTGAATGTCAATGCATACCAGAACCTGTCTTCAGCCAGAACAGGAGCCTCCATTAAAACAACTTTAGAAAAGATGCGACTGTCAGGTGGATATTTTTCTTCTAAAAGACGTCCGTGGATTACCATGAAAATGGTAGAGCTAAAAAATAAATAGATAAATAAATAAAAATAAAAAAATATGCGTCCGAGACTGAAAATATATATATATATATATATATATATATTTCTATATATATAATATTCTAGATAATATATTATATATATATATATATATATATATATATTTTTTTTTTAGAAATTTGTATTTTTCCTACCATACAAACCTGAAGATCTTTACGTAGGATTTAGCTTCTATGCAAAGAACAATTATACAAATTATCAGAAGTAATTTTTTTATTTTCCGACATACAAACCTGACTTCCAAATTCATATAGAAGCTATATCACGTGTCAACAACCTCAGGTCCGTATCTGCGTACGAACAAACGCATATCATACCCTTTTAACATACGCATGAATATGACGGCGCGCCAGGCGAGCAGTTCACTCACTAGCAAATAAAAGCAACAGTACATCACCATGAGATTCAATTGACCAAAACTGCTAAGTGGAAAGAACTGCCAGAATTCAAACAGGGCGATAAATCCTACGCGAAGGAGCAACGGAACAGCGCAACAGAGCAATAAATCAATTGAGGCTGAAACGTAACAGCGTCGCGCGAGTGATAAATCTCATCGCCGCCCCACGAACGCAAAACTGGTAAACGGCAGACAGAAATCTGGGAGCGCCTCTCCCTCGTTACGCAGTGCCACTACTACATACTCACTCCTGGACAACAATGTGGACATATTAGATAACAGTGCATAAATCTGTTTTCATCTCTCTCTCGCTCTTCTCTTCTTCTCAAAACCTAAAAAGTGGAATTATACAAATCCGATTCTTTCCTCTCTCTCTCTCTCTCTCCTAAAACACGGGCATATACAAATCCGATTTCACTCTCTCTCTCTCTCTCTCTCTCTCTCTCTCTCCTAACACACGGGCATATACAAATCCGATCTCTCTCTCTCTCTCTCTCTTCTAAAACACGAGCTTATATAAATCCGATTTCTCTCTCTCTCTCTCTCTCTCTCTCAGCAACAGTGTGAAAGAGTTTAATAGAAAGCTAGACAAAATCATTAGGACACTGTGAATGCATAGTAAAACCTGCTCCTAAAGATAAGTGAGCACACGATGTCTCCTTGGATGGACTAACAAGTCTTTTGAGACATCATAATCCTTGTAACTCTCTCTCTCTCTCTCTCTCTCTCTCTCTCTCTCTCTCTCTCTCTCTCTCTCTCTTTTAAATACGGACATATACAGCTCCGATTTCTTTCACTCAATTAGTTCTCTCTTTCTCTCCCTTTCCTTATCACGTCAATAAACTTACTTCCAACAGCTGTCAACTCAGTGGAGTATCATTCCGCTCATACGATTTTAAAAGGAAACCATTGAAGATATTCCATAAAAACTGGCATACACTTTCTTATAATTATGCTTATTAACTCGGGCTAAGACATTCACAAAGTCACTTCGTTACCAGTAAAGACTTTACTATAATATCTGTATAAAAATCATCAGTCCTACACTAAACAATCACATTATCTCATCAATGAATCATTCTTCCTTAGAGACGCATTCTACTAAGAACCCATCCCAAACCAATCCCGAGAATGAGCTGACAGACCGACCACCACCTTCGCCTTCTATAACCTCTGTCTGAGACGAGGACTCTGGAGCCGAGGCCAGGCCACTCGAGCCCTGAGGACTTGAGAGTGAGTGGTGTCCTCGACGTCGTCCTCTGACACAACATCGGGAATGGCACCTAAAATCAACACGCAGCTGGTGATGATTCCGGATGGGCGGCTCTCTTTTCACCTTCGGGTCTGGTCAGTAACGAGGATACAGGCTTTGACAGCCCCGGCTGTGGAGACTCTGACAGCCGGCGTTAATTGAGGTTCTCCTGAAGAGTTGTGGTTCCCTTTTTATTTATTTTTTTTTTTTAGCGTTGTTTGTTTGGTGAGACTTCGTCCTCAGAATGGGTCACTTTATTTAACTGCTAGTTTCTATTACAAAAAGGACGTTGTTTAGACAAAGTTTTTCATCAGAATACTACCACCATTTAATTACTATTAGTTCATATTATTCGTAATGAATTTCATCTGATGTAAACATTTTTTTATCATAATATTTCTATTACTCACAAGAAAGCCCATTTGCATTAAAACTATGAGAAATATCCTCGCCAATACACATGAAATGATGTTATTTTTATTAGTTACTTCGACAGCTTTTACTTAAAAATACATCTTAGAAATTATTTTTATACTTTCCATTTGTCCTCCACGTTCTATCGAATTAAATCCATTCATTCTGCTTGCCAATTCTTAAAATAATATGTAATTTCATTTCTTATGAATTACTGCGTAGTTAAATCCACTTATCCTTTTGGTGATTTCTTTAAAAAAATGTGTCATTTCACTTCTTAAGAATTATTTACCACAACAGAACCAAATTCCCTAAAGCTCTCTTGTGCCAAACGGCACATATATTCTTAACAAAAAACCAAAACGGCTTGAAGCTTAACAGTCCTTAAAGGTAAGTACTCACTTTTTTTTTTTTTTTGTATACCGTAATGTTTGCCGCCCCTCATTACCTGGAAAGAAGAAAATAAAACGTTAGAGTGAAACCCTTTAATACTCCTGTAAGTAAATGAACGTCATTAAAAACATAACCTGGGGAAACCGACAAGGGCTTTCATTATTAACTTCATAATTATTTTTTTAAGGAGTGCCCTAAATTAGTACACAGATTTTTAAATTATGCACACACACGGCGGAAGTCTAATTTTCATAAACTATTTTTTTGTTTCTGGGCCTCAGCTGGGTCATTTATAATTAATAAATGTTAAGATAAGAAGTCAGAATGCTGTGGTTATTTCAAAATACAAAAAGTGCAGTTCATTCAAAAGTTCACGATTCAATCAACAATTCTGAAATACTGCAACATACTGTAAGTGTTAATATTTTTGTAAATACTGGATTTTGCTAGGTGCGTACCTTACTTAAAACTATAAAATGTTTTTTATTCTTTTTTTAATTCCGTCCTACCTTCATGTTGAAAATATTTTAAAAAATGGAACCTGACAAAAAGAAATATATTAGAATATGGAATTCATGATAAAACATATAAAGTTATCTTTAAACAGACATGAACTTGAAAAAAAAAAGTCAGAAATTGCCAATGCAATACGTGCGTTCTTAAAAAAAAAAAAAAAAAAAAAAAAATTCTTCCAGTTCCTTCTATGATTCAACAAATAGCCCGTTACCTAGCAATCAAAACTACTTACCAAGGCAACGCACACTCGTAAAATCAAACCGAGAAATAACAATCAAGACACAAATTACCCAAATAACCACCTGCAACTCGTAACGAGTTCGTTTGTCCCTGTTTACATCAGAGAAGTACAACCTCGCTACCGGAAATTGAAAAAAAAAATCATAAAGTTATATGAAACACCGAGCGCACAAGAGAGAGAGAGAGAGAGAGAGAGAGAGAGAGAGAGAGAGAGAGAGAGAGAGAGAGAGAGAGATTATTACGGGAAGACTACAATTTAAGCATCTAAATATCACCGATTTTGAGCCGGAAGATGCGACGAAACGGAACGACAAACTGTGCGTCCGTGTCTCATAAAAAAAAAAAAAAAAAAAAAAAAAAAAAAAAAAGTGAGGGGTGGCTGGGGTTAATGCACAACAAATATGGGGTAAGGGATAAATGAAGTCATCATAGATGTAGAATCATAATCTGCAGAACAAATATGTAATGAAACTTGGACGGTAAAACAAAAAAAGAATTGGGAAACAAATAGCAAATACCCTGACAAAAGAATGGAGCGTAAATAAAAATAAGAACATAAATAAAAAAAAACACTGATGAAAAATGAGTAGCAAAGGAGAGCTAAACTGAAACAAAGGCAAAACAAACAGTTATAAGTAAAAGTTAGAAAACGCTTTTGAAAAGAGGACGAAAGGTTCATATGATGAAGAGAGAGAGAGAAAAAATGCATAAACGCACACACTCACAAAACAAAGAAGAGCAAGGAGGAAAGGATGAGTCAAAGGACGGGAGGAGGAGGAGGAGGAGGAGGAGTAGGAGGAGGAGGGACAGCAGCAGCATCCCTCATCCCATCTATTCCCTAAAACCCTTAATGGTAAAATCGTGTAGAGTTTCAAGTACCATTCCGCCTCTTAACACCTGATCCCTTACAACATATATTCGTGGAAAAAAAAAAGATATTCTTTCCGATCTATCCATCCAAAGCCTTTGTTATCCCGACAGACTCTAAAAGGATCATTTATTTCGTAGGACAAAAAAAAAAAAAAAAAAAAAAAAAAATGCAACCTTCAATTCGACGAATTCTATGGCAACAGTTATATTCTAAACTTCTACTACTACTACTACTACTCCTACTAAAATAATAATAATAATATTAATAATAATAATAATAAATTTCAAGTAAACTATGAGACTTTTCACGGGGATGTAATGATGAAGGTAGACATTATCCAATACATAACCAGCAGGTCATACGGTACCCATACAACCGCTAATATAAACATTATAATCCCAGTTTTTAAAATGACACTCTGTGATAATAACTCAATCGTTTATGAAATGTAAACGCTGAACTTCATCAGTTTACTATACTTTTGAAATCGCCCCAGAAACAAATGACCAAGAACAAGAAAACTGAATAAATAAGAACCCAATAAAATGCAAATTCGCAAACTTAAGAACAGAAGGATTTGCCCTAAGGTGTAGGAATCGACTGAGAGAGAGAGAGAGAGAGAGAGAGAGAGAGAGAGAGAGGCCCAATGTGTAGGAATCGACTGAGTCTACAGCAAGGGTCGCAGGATTTGTTTACACGGGAGGCACTCACTTCCGTGAGAGAGAGAGAGAGAGAGAGAGAGAGAGGAATGGCCAGTTCCTGGGAGAAAATATACAGTGGTGTAAAGCTTACGAAACGAAGAAGAAGGAGCAACTACCTGAGAGAAAGACTGCCTATTTCATTGTAATATCTGGTCGGGGTGACTTTGACATAATTATTCCAAATTGTGATGTTTTAAAAACTAATACATTGGCAGTTGAACAAAAATGATGATATGATTAGATTAAGAAAATACTGATGTTAATATAAATCATACTAGATGTTCCTGATACAATTCCCTTCGATATCATTATCACTACACATCTTCATTCAAAAACGCCAGCCACACCAAATTTGGGATTTTAACATCAGTTCCTTCAACATCAATGGAACACGAATTTATCCTCTGATACCTCAAAAGTTTATTCAATTTAATAAAAAAAAAACATTCTATAGCCTACATAACTTGAATGAAGTACAGTTGGAAAGGTCACAAAAGATACTGCAAACTCACAAGTGTGGAAAACTTAGATAACAATATAATAACCGACAAAGTCAGTTCTTATCTTTTAGATTATCAAAACTTCCAAACAAAGATTTACAATGAACGACAATGAGGGATCAAGAAAATCTACTTCTATTCAGTTACTTGCATTTCTAAAAAAAAAAAAAAAAAAAAAAAAAATCCGAATGACTGGTATGGAGGGTTTAATTATTATATTCCATTCCATGTCATTTCGAAACTTGATATTCACTTTTGGATTTCCACCGCACCTGCTACTACGCGTTAGCAACCGTTGATATATTTCAGGCCTTTATAAATCAACTGCACGTTACTAATATGTCGTGTCACTTTTAATCTCTGTACATTCCGTTACCTAATCGCAATAATTACTGCTAACGGATTTCCAGTTTCTTAAACAGTGCTCAATATGTTGAATTTGAAATGACTAATAATGTGAATTTCACTAAAATGACCTGACCGATTAAGCCTTTCTTTATCAATTGCATGTTGCTAATAAGTCATGTCACTTTTCACTCTTGTACACTTGCAATAATTACTGTTAACGGCTTTCCAGTCAGTTAATCAGTGATCAGTATGTTGATTTAAAATATCTAAAAAAGTAGATTTTGCCGAAAAGACGTGAGGTAAGGATATCGTAGCGGCCTTATAATTGTCAATCCGGAAAGAAACATGGAAAAAAAAAAAACACGGATCTTACCTAAAAGCAGCAATAAGGAAATTAAGGTAACTTGTAACTGTGTACTATATACTTGTGTCTTCGTTCAAAATCAATAATAACTTTAATAACAAGAAAAATTTCCGAGAAATCTGCAAGGTTTTTGTCTTTGTTTGTTTGTATGGTGTTTTTACGTTGCATGGAACCAGTGGTTATTCAGCAACGGGAGTAACTGCTTGACGTGATTTCCGAACCACGTCAAGAGTGAACTTCTGTCAACAGAAATACACATCTCTCACACCTCAATGGAATGCCCGAGAATCGAACTCGAAATCTGCAAGGTAGTCGTGTGCGTGTGTGTGTGTGTTTTCCCACTTCCAAACAAAGCAATTCGATTACCATACGAAAAATATTTCCCCGAGATTTCACGCTTCTAGTTTACATAATTGAGTTACACACAGAAGGGTATAATAGCCTAAAATTGGTTTGGTTACGATAAGACTAAAGTAAAGAACAGAACACTGAATTGGACAGATTAGACGAAAGAACTAAAAAACAGATTAGACGAAAGAACTAAAAAAAAAAAACATCTAAAACAACACTCTATATTGTTTGTTTTGGTTGACAGATCACCCTCTCGCATTCGTTCATGCAGATTATCAAACTACAAACAAAACATGCCAGTTTAACGAGAGTAAACACATAAACATGCATGCAAACTGGCTGTTTACATATAGTATACACAGATCTTTACTGACACAGAATATTTTCACAACCAATTTCCCGTTGATGTCAGTAGGTATATATAAAAGTTTCATCTTTCATCATTCAAGTATTAATAAAAAAATAATGATCTTTTCGTATTTAACTACTTGCATGCAAATCTAATCTGTCATCATTCAAGCATTAATAAAGAAATAATTGTCTGTTCGTATATAATTACTCCCAGACAAATCTTCATTGCTAATGAAGTTACTCAAAGAAAGATACTATTTTTTTAAAACTGAAATGAGTGCTCGTATAATTATTTATATTCCTTCTTAAACTGATAATTGGTATGAAGCTTCAATCTATTAATATCTTTACTCAGAAACAGTAGTTTTCTTCTGTGAACATAATATCACCGCGGGAATCTTTTGATGTAAATTAGTACCATATACTAGAAACAATATTCTCCACTGGTCAACGCATTACCAGAAAGTGTGGCAAATATCACTGTTTTTAACATACACGCTTTGACGATATTTGTTTTAATATTATATAATATATAATTCACAAATATATATCTATATATATATATATATATATATATATATATATATATATATATATATATATATATATATATATGAAAGTTATAGAACAAGCTTCACTCATAGATTGCGTAACAGAGCTGCCAAAAAAATCACGAATTCTAGAATTTTAATATATATGAAGAAAAAAAAAGTATATATTTCGAAAAACCTCACGGGACAGACTACAGGGCCCCAACCACCTGCTACTCTAATGACACACTTACCATTAACGATACCATAGACGACATCCAGCGACGCATTAACGCCCATCCCCCTGGCCATTATGGTTGGATGGAACGCCAGAAAGGGACTGCTATCAAAAAACACTTAGGAACTGTGTGTGTGTGTGTGTGTAAGGACTCGAAACGCAAAACTTGGGTAAACGTTGGGATGGAGGGTAACCTCAGTAAATTTGACGTTTATTCGCCCCCCTCACCAACAACATACCCCCCTCTTCAAAAAAAAAAATAAAATAAAATAAAAAAAAATAAAAAAATGGCGGTTATAATGGTGATGATGCTACTGTGATTTTTCGTCATAAAAATGTTGGTAGCAGAACTGTCTAACGCCCTTTTAGTCTACTGGGGTTGTGGCTGCTCTTACGCTGGTTGTACATTATTATCAGAAACCTGTTGTAGGCTTCATAATTCACAGGAAAAATACTATATAAATCTTACTCCTGTTTTAAAGTATGAATAAGGAAAATGAAGCGACTTTTCAACGTACTCAGCTTGAAGTTACAACGATACGAAAAATACAATGATTTAAAAAGCCTCTAAAATACAGAGAAAAATAAAGAAAGACAAAGCAAAGACATCTAACATAAATGATGGAAAATGCACAAACGTACCTGAAGAACTTATTAAAAATTCTCTCTCTCTCTCTCCCTCTCTCTTTGTGACGCCAGTTTTAGTAACCCTAAATCAATCAATCAATCCTCTCTCTTTTGACGCCAGATTTAGTAACAATAAATAAATAAATCAACTCTCTCTCTCTTTGTGACGCCAGTTTTTGTAACTATAAATCAATCCATCAACTCTCTTTTGTGACACCAGTTTTAGTAACCATAAATCAATCATCTCTCTCTCTCTCTCTCTCTCTCTCTTTGTGAAGCTAGTTTTAGTAATCATAAATCAGTCAATCAACTCTCTCTCTCTCTCTCTCTCTCTCTCTCTCTCTCTCTCTCTCTCTCTCTGTGACGCCAGTTTGTAGTCATCCAATACGTACAACCCTCACGTCGCCCTGCCTTAAATCAACAAGTCATTCCCAAAACATAAATATAAATTTTTCACATCCCCACTCCCCTTCGGAGGACGCCCCCCCCCCCCCCCTTCCCCCCATAATCCCCACCAGACAACAACCCTCCCCATCGGGCGCATCTTCAGAGATCTCTCGGGCTATCCCGTCGGGGGCTGTGTTGGTCTTAGGCCGCCGCGCGATTCTGTTTTCATTACGCCGAGGGGGAGGAGGAGGAGGAAGACGTTATTGCGTTTGTGCCCTTCGGAGGAGGAGGCCGATTCCCTGCTCGTGCCGTGATGCGCATCCGTAATGACTTATGGCCATTATGCACTTCCCCTCCTCCCCCCCCCTATTCACCCGGCCCCCTTACCTTTTTTTTTGTTTTCCTTTCCACCCTCACCCTCCATACTAGCTCCGTCCAGTCCACTTTTCGTCAACAGCTTCCTCCTTTCTTGATTTCCCCCTCCTATATCACTAATCCTCCTCCTCCTCCTCCTCCTCCTCCTCCTCCACTGCCTCTACTCCCATTTCCTCTTGTTTCTCTTCAATCCTCCTATTCTTCACCTGTCCTCATTTCCCATATTTTCATGTTTCCCACTTCCTCACTTAATAATTCTCCTTCTCCTCCTCCATGCCTCTTCACTCATTTACTCTCATTTCTTCAAAGGCCATCCTTTAAACGTTACTCCTTGAAGGCTACTCTTTGAGTGAGGGTTACCGATCGAAGCATCACCCCCTTGAGGGCTTCCCACTGAAACATCACTTCTTGAAAGCTACCCCTTGTAAACTACCCCTTAAGGATTACCCGTTGAAGGCTACCCTTCGAAGTATCACCCCCTGAAGGCTACCCCTCGAAGTATCACCTCTTGAAGGCTACCTGCTGAAGGCTACCCTTCGAAGTATCACCCCATGAAGGCTACCCCTCGAAGTATCACCTCTTGAAGGCTACCCGCTGAAGGCTACCCTTCGAAGTATCACCCCCTGAAGGCTACCCCTCGAAGTATCACCTCTTGAAGGCTACCTGCTGAAGGCTACCCTTCGAAGTATCACCCCCTGAAGGCTACCCCTCGAAGTATCACCTCTTGAAGGCTACCCGCTGAAGGCTACCCTTCGAAGTATCACCACCTGAAGGCTACCCTTCAAAGTATCACCCCCTGAAGGCTACCCTTCGAAGTATCACCCCTTAAAGGCTACCCTTCGAAGCATCACCTCCTGAAGGCTACCCTTCGAAGTATCTCCCCTTGGAGGCTACCCTTCGAAGAACCACCCCTTGAAGTTTTTGCCACCACCCCCACCACCCCTCCTCCCTGCACGGGGGCATGCACGAATGCACGCAGAAGCAATAAATGCAGACGGGTGATAAAAGAGATACATCCTGCTCGCATAATGACCCGTTCCCAAAGACAACTGACTCGGGTTCTCATTAACAACGCAACGCCTGTGTAGGAAGGTAGGAAGGAAGGAAGGAAGGAAGGAAGGAAAGGATGGTAGGATGGAAGGCCACCTTGTTTACGTTACAATCCAAATGCACTCGGGATCGAAAATCTTATTTTGTTGTGAAATGTGAAAAAAAAAACAAGAAAACTATCTATACGTAAGGTTAGCTAACACATTCTGGACACAAAATCGACAAATGGAAACGTTATATATAAATATATAAATATATATATATAATATATATATATATATATATATTATATATATATATATATATGCTTTCACTTATGATAGTTTATATCAACGGCCAATTCTTTATGTGATCCATATCGAAAATATTATTTCATTTTGAAAAAAAAACAAAAAACTTTCTTAGAATGGCTGACACATACTTGACACAAATACTGCAAGCAAAGCGTTATGTATGTATATATATACATTCACACACACACACACACATATATATATATATGTGTGTGTGTGTGTTTGTGTGTGTGTTTTCTACTCATAATTATATATCTACAGTCAATTCTTCTAATGAAAATCCTACTTTGTTATGAATAAAAAAAATTATCTAAGGATGGCTAACAAATTCTAGACACAAAATCTACAAGTAAAACGTTAATGTATTTCAGCTACGGTCAATTCCTTCAGTGATCCGGATCGAAGATATTCACTTTGATTTAAAAAAACGAGAACTTATCTTAGGATCGCTAACATATTCCAGACACAAAATTCTACGAACAAAACGTTATTCCATTTCAGTTTTCAACTCCTATAGTATTTGTATCTACAGTAAATTCCTTCCTTTAAGTGCTTCAAAAATCTAATGTTGTAGCGCCAGTTTCAATAAACATACAGCAATCAATCAATATAAGAAGATATATCCCTTCCAGGCATTTATATAAAAGCCTGGAAAAATACGTTGATATTTCAACAGCAAGATAAAAATGCACTGATAGTTTATGTACCCCGTTAATCTAAAAAAAAAAAAATAGAGGTACTGAAAATACATCTATAGTAATACTCGCATCATAAAAATGCAAAACCCTTCAAGGTATGCACCCTCTTTTAAAACAATTATATCTCTGGAACATGACAGCTATATTCCCCGTTAATATCTATGTCTTCTCAGTAAACACACACAGACACACACAAATATATATATATATATATATATTATATATATATATATATATATATATATATATATATATATATATATACACACATACCGACCATATTCTTTGTCTGTAATTATATTCATAATATTTCGTCTGAATAATCCTATTCTATATATACGTGTATATATATATTCTAAGTACAATTCCTACTGCCTCTCTAACTAAATACATTCCATATACCTCGGTATAAATATATCACTTTCAAACAATCCTTCCTAGAGCATCTCAGGACAAATATATATATATATATCCTTAATTACAGTTCCTCAACAGAATTATATCCTTTATATCCGGATAAGAGAGAGCTCATCCACCATATATCCTCCTTAACTTCCCATTCACTTTTTTTTTCCCTCCTCTCTGTCCTCCAGACAAAAGGAGACACCACCATGATGGCAACACTAGAGGAGGGGGAAAGGGGATGGTGGGGGAGGAGAGGGGAGGGGAGGGGGGAACGCTTCCCTTGGGAACTGAGACTTCGCAGGGGCCGGAGCTCCCCCAATCCTTAACCAACTTTATCAGGGGGTCCTCAGGCGAAGTCTCAGACAAGGGGAGATGAACTGAGGAATTGGAGAGAGAGAGAGAAAAGAAAAGGGAATTGACAGGGAGGAGAAAACGTTGGGGGAGGGGGGGGGATAATATGAAAAAGGGAAAAGCAATTTCTAATCATTAGCCCCTTTACAAGTTACGACACTAACGAATTTAGTAAGAGGGTTCCATTACATACGTATGCGTGTGTCAGTGTTTGTTTTTAAATACGTTTGAGCATCTTTTTAAAACACTTTCTGTAGGGAAAAACACAAGCACGCCTGTAAGAAAAGAAATGACATCACAATTCCGAAATCGTACAATTCTTAGAACAAGATAAAACGTCAGTTTAAAGGTGAAACGTAAAATTCAACATCATGAAGAGTCGTGGATTTAATTCCATTTATACCTTTCTCCTAAAAACGAAATTCTATTCGATACGCTTTGATTCCCAACAGCTACCTTATTAGAAGCCCAGGGAGATCTACGAGTTTCCTGGACGATGGGAATTGGCTATTTGTGTTTCCTATACGAGTGGGACGGAACTAGGAAGAGAATAATGTGGAGTAAAAGAATATTAAACCTAGACTTGTATTGATAGCGATTTCCAGATGATAAAACTCTTGGCGTTTGCCAGTTTTGCCTCGAGATTGTGGCTAAAATGAATTCATGATCAAAATATATTCGGTAAATATAAATAACAGAAAATTGCACCTTCTATCAGAAAATACAATAAGCTTTTTTTTAGTGTGGATCAGATCATTTTTTTTTTAAATATAATCCTCGTCCGGGTAAAGTGGTTCTCATGAGACCGAAGTCACCGAATATACTGAAAAGATTACCGACCAAAATCAACACGAATGAAATGGGTTAAGGATACAGAGAACGAATGAGTAACAGCAATATGGTGGCCGAGGAATATGAACCAAACAGAAAGGAATATTCAGAAAACAATATATTCCTCAAATTTTACAACGAAATATAAATATACCCATTAGACAAGCTAATACAGATATTCTATTTGATCGGTTAAAGCAATATCTCCATAGAGTAGATGATAATAAGAGAGGAATAACCCCAAAAAACCAATAAATTCCCCTAATCTCCAAATGAAATATTAAGAAGTGTCCATTAAAGCGTTTAATTAAAAAAAATACTCCCATCAGACAAGTTAATACAAAATTCCTATGAGATTAACTGAAGCAATATTCACATAGAGTAGCTGATAATAAGAGGGGAATATCCCAAAAAACCAATAAATTCCCCTAATTGTCAAATGAAATGAAGAAATGCCCATAGAAGTGTTTAACAAAAAAATTCCAAAAGACCAGCTAATACAAATTTCCTATTTGATCGGTTAGACAATACTACCATAGGGTATATGATAATTAGAGGGGAATATCCCCCCCAAAAAACTATAAATTCCCCTAATTGCCAAATGAAATGAAGAGATACCCATAAAAGCGTTTGATAGATACTCCCAATACACCAGCTAATACAAATTTCCTATATGATCAGTTAAACAATGCTCCCATAGAGTAGATGATAATAAGAGGGGAATATCCCCCCCCAAAAAAAAAAAAACTATAAATTCCCCTGATTGCCGAATGAAAAGAAGGAATGCCCATAAAAGCGTTTGATGGATACTCCCATTAGACCATCTCATACAAAAATCTTGCGAGATCCGGCGAAGCAATATTCACATAAGAGTAGATGAAGATAAAGCGGTCAAGACAAATCTCCCAGCGGAACCCCACATCATAAGTAGGTAATAAAAACCTTCACGAAACTCGAGTGTGGCTCGACGACGGTTGTCCTCTTAACATAGAGATGCAGCGATTAGAGTCCTATTCGTTTATCTGATGACGAGGGGAACGGAAAGAGAGAGGAAAAACTATGACGTCGTTATGATAAGAATGTTGTCGTCAAGACGATGACGATGATGGCATTATCACAATACGACGCTCGGGATGACGACAATGACGATGTCATTTGTAATATGACGGTCGGTAACATGACAATGACGATGTCATTTGTAATATGACGGTCGGTAACATGACAATGACGAAGTCATTATAATACGACAATCGGTAAGATGACAATGACGATGTCATTATAATTAGACGCTCGGTGAGATGACAAAGAAAATGTCATTATAATACGACGGTCGGGAAGATGACAATGAAAATGTCACTATAATACGACCATCGGTAAGATGACAATGACATTTTAATACGACGTTCGGTAAAAATGACAATGAAAATGTCATTATAATACGACGGTTGGTAAGATGACGATGTCATTATAATACCACGGTCGGTAAGATGACAATGACAATGTCATTATAATACGACGGTCGGTAAGATGACAATGTCATTAAAATACGACGTTCGGGAAGATAACAATGAAAATGTCACTAAAATATGACATTCGGTAAGATAACAATGATGACAACGACAATTTCATCATGATAAGACGGTCGGTATGATGGCAGTGAAGACGCCATCATGAAACAATGATGGAAACACGATGACAATGAGTAGATCACCACCATCATCATCGACGAAACATTGTACAGATGATAATGACGACAACTTCACAATACGACGTTCGGTAAGATGACAATGACAACGTCATCATAATAAAATGCCTGGTTAGATGACAATGACAGCATCTTCATGAAACAATGATGGCAACATGACAATGAATATATCACTCTCATTATCGACGTTAACAGTATATCATCGTCAGCGATGATAAGACGAACGGGGAGCTGATGTCACATTGTAACCCTCATCATTATCATCATCAATGATAATGACGAACGAATCGACGGACAATAATGATGACATCATCATCATCCTCTTCCTCATCTTGAGGCGCAAGGGGACCCACTTGATGGAAGAGGGGAGAGAGAGAGAGAGAGAGAGAGAGAGAGAGAGAGAGAGAGAGAGAGAGAGAGAGAAGGGGGCGGGGGAGGAAGGGGAAAAAAGTAGCGGAGGAGAACGGAACAGAAAAACAACGGATGAGGAGGGAAGCAGAGCCGGAAGACCTAGGGAATTTGTGATGAGAGGAGATGAACAGCAGAGCCAAGAGTCGAGCGGAGAAGTAAGTAAAAATAAATAAATAAATAAATAAATAAATAAATGTGTTGTGTCACATGCTTCTTCTATGACTTTGAGAACAGAATATTGAAAGATAAGAAAAAGACATTAAGCTCCCTTTTAATTATATTTATGACTCCTGAATTTATTACAAGCCTCTGGAAGGTTGCAAGACTTGATTGTATACTGTGTTGTTCATGTTGTCGGTGTAATTAGTAATTAAGGCAGATAGTTAAGTGTGTGATAAGCCTTTTGAATTTTTCCGGTGCTGATCTTCAGGAAAACACCTTAGATGATACACTGGTCAGAGAGAGAGAGAGAGAGAGAGAGAGAGAGAGAGAGAGAGAGAGAGGAGAGAGGAGAAAATTTTAACATTACATTTATGTCTTCATCACAGGAAGTTTATCAGTAAAGGAATATTTTGTGGCAATGAATCTACAGGGAGAGAGAGAGAGAGAGAGAGAGAGAGAGAGAGAGAGAGAGAGAGAGAGAGAGAGAAATTTTAACATTACATTTATGTCTTCATCACAGGAAGTTTATCAGTAAAGGAATATTTTGTGGCAATGAATCTACAGAGAGAGAGAGAGAGAGAGAGAGAGAGAGAGAGAGAGAGAGAGAGAGAGAGAGAATTTTAACATTACATTTATGTCTTCATCACAGGAAGTTTATCAGTAAAGGAATATTTTGTGGCAATAAATCTACAGAGAGAGAGAGAGAGAGAGAGAGAGAGAGAGAGAGAGAGAGAGAGAGAGAGAGAGAGAATTTTAACATTACATTTATGTCTTCATCACAGGAAGTTTATCAGTAAAGGAATATTTTGTGGCAATGAATCTACAGAGAGAGAGAGAGAGAGAAAGGGCTAAAATTACCATCATAACCTATAGCCAAACAATAACAAAAATAACTATAACAACAACATCAACACCCCAAAAATATACAGAATTACGACTAAAACAATAAAATAAACACCAAATAAGAGAAAAAACCCACTAGCAAGGGTTAAGAATCACCAGCTGCCATCGTGACGAAGCTCCCCCCCCCCCCCCCCCCCCCAGTAGTATTTTCCCTATTTTCCCTATGCAAATGACATTCAACAGCTCCTAAATAACGTCAATTTCCCTACCATTCCCCATTCTTTCCATAATTGCCGAGGCACAACTTTCCACCCCGACTTCTTTCTATGCAACGCAAAACATTGTGATTCCCGAAGGAAACTTTCGCCGAAGTTCTGCCTTAAAATCTCTGAGGGGAATTAATTATCTGTAGAATTGTAGAGGACAAATTTACAATGGCTTGTAACGGACGAAACTAAAGGAACGTAAAAAAAGCGTCCTCTACAACGTTCTCGTACGTTTGGGTTTAGCGCAATGGCACACAAATTGCAGTGTCCGTAAAGTCCCAGTACCATTACAAGTATTTATTGCTCAGAATGGTACTGGGACTTTATGGACACCTTGTACGTACTCTTATATAAAAATGTTGACGTCAGCATACGCAATACTTCTGATCTGGTTTGCAAAATACTGACGCGTCATAAAACGTAAATAAATAATAATAATAATAATAATAATAATAATAAAACAACCAATATCGGTTCCATATTGAAATTCTACAAAATCATTGAAATTATTTGCAGCT
Source organism: Macrobrachium nipponense (assembly GCF_015104395.2). Taxonomy (NCBI): domain Eukaryota; kingdom Metazoa; phylum Arthropoda; class Malacostraca; order Decapoda; family Palaemonidae; genus Macrobrachium; species Macrobrachium nipponense. The sequence goes on from NC_087203.1 coordinate 42,243,565, forward strand.
GAATGTTTCTATATAACATTTTTAAAACCATATTAGCCAAACAAGGCGATCACTCATTCTCCCTCAGTCCTCAAGTACTTGCAGACAGATTTCTAACAAGTTCCCAAGTGAAAATATTCTCTCTCTCTCTCTCTCTCTCTCTCTCTCTCTCTCTCTCTCTCTCTCTCTCACACATGTTGTGAAGCCAGGTTTTAATAGACAATCAATCAATCAATCTCTCTCTCTCTCTCTCTCGTTGACTGGTCGCACTTTAGCGCTAAGTATAAACAAAATCTATCTTCAAAATTATTATACCTTAAGCCAAATATAATATATATATATATATATATATATATATATATATATATATACAAAATATTGTATATAAATATATATTAAATATATTGCATATAATTATATATATATATATAGATATATATATATATATATATATATATATATATATATATGATTGGTGTGTGTGTGTGTAATTATATATGAAAGAATCTTAATATTATCAGCAGAAAGAGAGAGAGAGAGAGAGAGAGAGAGAGAGAGAGAGAGAGAGAGAAAATGACTAGGGCCATTTCGAAATCAGTCTGACGGACGTCTGCCGACGAAACCCACCAACCGACCCACCCACCAAGTTACCCCATCCCGCAGCTGCTGGTGCTGCTGCTGCTCAGAATTCTACATCAGGAGAGGCCCATTTGCCCATCAATCAAGTCGTCCTGGAATCTACTCGTGCATCTTGCGAAACTTTTCGATAACAGACTTCCGATCAAAGATTAGCCGACACGAAGCTCCGAGCTAAAAAGGGACCTTTCGCTTCTTCTCTACCAAGGCAGTTCGGAAGGATGGACGAAAGAGAAGGAGAAGAAGAGGAATAACCGTGAAAGGGTCAAGACCTTTCTCTCTCTCTCACCATGAAAGGGTCAAGATCTCTCTCTCTCTCTCTCTCTCTCTCACCATGAAAGGGTCAAGATCTCTCTCCCCCCATAAAATGGTACTCTCTCTCTCTCTCTCTCTCTCCATGAAAGGGTCAAGATCTCTCACTCTCTCTAACTACGAAAGGGTAAACTCTCTCTCACGAACTAAGAAAGGGTAAAGTTCTCTCTCTCTCTCTCTCTCCACGAGATACCATTCCAAAAGAGATTCGTTTTTCCTCTTTCTATGCAAAATATCTGTCATTCAAATGTCGAGCGGATCGGTATTTCTTATCTTTTTTATATATTGGGGGGGAGGGGGTGGGGGGGGGTGGGGGGGGGGGGGGGGGGGTGAGAGGAGAAACCAACGACGCTTGACCGATCAGACGTTAATCGAAAGCCGATGATGTCTAAACGCACGCGATCTGTTTATCTCCTCATTCTTCCAGGATGCATAATCGTTAATGATCATTACGTTTACGTTTACTTCCTTAAAAAAAAAAAAAAAAAAAAAAAAAACAAAAAAAAAAAAAAAAAAAAAAAAAAAAAAAAACACTCAAGGATGTGCAGGGGTGTAAAGAGGGGGTGGGGGTGGTAGGAGATAAAAAACACGAAGAAAAGAAAACACTTCATTACGCTATCCCTTCCTCTATCTTCTCTCTCTCTCTCTCTCTCTCTCTCTCTCTCTCTCTCTCTCTCTCCTCCTCTTCTTCCGGATCTCAACTACCATTCGCCTCCCCATTCCTGATAACGCAGTGATTGTTCTACAAACAAAATGTTATGGGAGAGAGTGGGGTGATTTGGGGGTGGGGGGAGGGGGGAAGTAGGGAATAGGATATTATCTCCTACTTTGGAAAGAAAGCGGATGGGACGCAGAGAGAGAGAAAGAGAGAGAGAGAGAGAGAATAAGGATCACATTTGCCAGGGATAAAAGACAAGGGATTCCATTACCACTTAATGATTCCTTCATTTTGCATAATCGATTCTCTGAGGAAGGTTTGGGGCTTCCGCGTTAAAAATGAAAAAAAAAAAAAAACAAAAAAGGGGGGGGGGGGGTTAAAATCTCATTATACTCCTGGAAGTAGTTTAAGAAAATAGTCATACTAAACGAAAATAGAATCTAAGGCGTGAAGGGAAACTAAGGTCGCATGTGTAATGTCAATTCAAAAACGACTTGAGAAATGGATAATACCATTGAAAAAGTTACTAACACATTATATATATATATTGTTTGTGTATGAGTATATACGCCTTTTTCTATCCAGAACGGTTATTCCAACGGCATAAATCTCGTCAAATTTTAAAACAATTCAAATCAAATCACGAAACCGAAACCATCAAGAAGTATTAGGAAAAACCCCCGACATCAACAACATACCCCCCCCCCCCCCCACCTCAACCCCGGCGGGACGTTCAAAAGAATAT
>NC_087203.1:42246394-42266394 GCF_015104395.2 Macrobrachium nipponense
GCATCCCTCAATAGGTCCCCAAATTCAAAGTATCCAAAGAAATTTTAAATCCCTTTGATTACACTGAAAAGGGGCAGACGGGGGTTAATAAAGGTCTATTATTCATACTCGATGATTGCTTCCTTGAGGCAGTGATAATAAAATTTGTCACCAACGCCTTCACAGCGGGACGTCATTCATCTATTTCAGTTTATATTCATAACGCAGAATATGTTTCATTCGGGCAAGTTTAGTAGAAGTATAATCTTGAATTGCTCACATTATATTCTAATGAAAAATCGTGATTTTAGTCAAATTGAACTTTAGGTCGGCAGTTATTCGGCCGTCAAAAAGCTTCAGCCTTTTCAGACATATATAAAAAGGCCCTATCACGTAACCGCTACGGTTATTTGTTAGTAGACTTCGCTCCGTCAAACCTGAAGTGTTACAGCTCCGAACTAATATTCTGGGTGAAACGGAATATCAAATAGCTTACCAATATGGATAAAGGAACGGATAAAACTGCTAAAAACTTTGTACGGAGATGCACGGTTGTGGGTAGTTTCAGCGGGGTGGACTCTTTATTCGAGTAGCGAAAAATCTGAATAGCCAAATTACTCGTGAAAATGTTAAAGAATTCTTACGTGGGCAAAAGTCTTACACACTGCATAAAGTCACTCGAAAAAAATTCCCCAGAAGAAAAAATCATGTCACCTAAACCGAGAGTAATAGCGAGCACCGATTTAGCTGATATGTCCAAATTAGCTCGGTATAATAAAATGGTTTAAATATTTGCTAGTCTTTATTGACGTGTTTTCCAGATATCTACAAATTGTTCCCTTGAAAAAGAAGGATGGTGTTACTATGCGTCGCGCTTTGAAGAAGGTTATCGAATCTACCGAATTTTTGGGAATTTCACGTTTGAATAGCGATGAGGGTAGGGAATATTATAACAAACACGTCAGGGAATATCTAGATAGTATATAAAATTATATAGCGTTTATTCGAGAGAAATAAAATCCTCTATAGCTGAAAGAGTCATAAGGACTATTAAGGTCGTCATATATAGATATCTCACACATAAGAAGACCTTAAAATACATTAACGTTCTTGCGCGACATTGTTCAGAGTTATAATCATACCCCCCATAGAAGTTTGGGTCGCACCCCGCAAGAGTTCACGCATTAACGGATAGAGATGACATTGAACGTCAATTCTCGAGCATGTATAAAAAGGCTTGTTCTCGTTAATTCCTCCCGCCATTTCGCTCTTGAATGTTGGAGACGTTGTACGTATTGCCGATGAGTCGGTCAACGCAATTTTTAGGAGGGGATATACAATTCAAAATACTCTGGAAATTTTAAAATCCGAAAGTGGATACAAGGCAAAATCCGGTCGTATACTTCTTGGAAGATTTAGCGGGTGAAGAAATAAAGGGCGTATTTTATCGTGAGAATTAATTCGCACAAATCTACCAGAAACGTATGATATCACTATTCTGGGAAGGAGGAGGAAAGATAATAAAACTCAATATTACGTTCATTGGAAAGGTTATCCGAGTCAATTCAATTCCTGGGTTGATGAGTCTCAATTGTACGGATATGAACCGTAAGCAACCTTTAATACGTAAAAATAAAACTTTATTTTATTCATCTCTGGTTTATCACCCAGTGAAAGAAGTAAAGTTATTCCCATCTTAAACGGTGGTTTGGTGTCTAACTCTCTCGGAAATTTTTAGAAATTTTCTTTGTGGTAATCTAACTCAAGATAAGAAGTTTATTAAACACTTAAGAAATTGTAGACGAGAATTCATCTTGTGTCCTTGAAAAACAAACAACGTCCATATCTAAGAAGAAAAATATACTGAAAAGTCGTAAAGGGGGACTATTCTATCGGTTTTATTGCTATTGCTGCGAGTTTGGTAGGGAGTCTTTTTTAATTGAATGAAGGAGTTTTTACGTTATCCCTGCCATTACCTATGAGAGGTTAATGAATAGAAAAGAGGTTTGTGATGGTGATATTAATAACCTAGAGAGGGTACTGGCAAGTTGGATACGGCAGCTGTTAGTAGTAGCGGACACGTCTCCCTTAATATCCAAAACCACCTATGCCGGCTATATCGCTCACGGGACCTCCTCCTCCTCCTCCTCCCCCTCCTATAGAAAATGTAGGTGCAGTGACTGAGGGGAGGAGGTGTAAACGCCCCCATTACATTGAAAACAATTAAAGGGGACATGACTCGCAAAAGAGCAATCCCGATTTAACAGGTATTATTCCAATATTTTTTAAAGAACCCCAAAAGTCATACGTTACGCGGCTTTTGTTAAGCACTTACAAGATTCTAACACGGTTGAATGGAATGAAGAAGGTAGATTTAACTCATCCGCTCGCAGGTATATATTTTAGATATAGCTCGAGAATTTCAAGGGAATAAAAAACCCACGTTGATAATATTTCGAATTATCGCTACTTCATTTGAAATGGCGGGGGTTAAAGATTGGATGTTAAGGAATATAGCCATTAAAAAGCAAATCGAAACGTGGCGAAATATGGGGAGAAAAGGGAGGGAGGAGGGGGAAGAGGAGGAGGAGGAGGAGGAGGAGGGGGTGGGAAGGTGAGGGCGGGGACATGCGAAAAACAAGATGGCGAGTGTGTGGGTGGCTTATTAACATTTTAGGAACAATGATATCGGAGCTGTTTAGTCACGTGATTACTGATTTTGATAAAATGAGTCATGCGTGGATGACTTGAAGGATTGTCACAATCAAGACGTGAACTCTCGCCAATGGCTTTCATCAACCTCTTCGCACAAGTTAGTGAAAAACTTGTTAGCTAAATTTAAAAGCTTTGAGGTGTTAGATGAAAACGTCGTCGTCTTCGATACACGGTCAAGGGAAAGTGCTGGAGAAGATGTGGTATATACTAAGGGGGTGTGATGTCAAGGAAACAGGTTAGAAATATATAGTAGCCGTAGTATGTTTTCGTTGAAGTATTGTTTTTGAAAAAGCGAATGCGCATATTATCGCGTTCGTGTTTGTACAGTTTTTTTTCTAATGTATGTATTTGTATGGAATATTAATTCATTCCCCTGTATTTAGGATTGGTTATAAATATAAAATAACAATTCCGTCTGTAATTTGATTTTTCAACCTCTTTCAAACTCTGTATAATAAATAAACAAATTGAAATGTGTACCTTTGTCCTTGTGTTCGCCACCTAGATTATGACTCAAATTCTATGAAAAATAAAATTTCACGTTGGCGTGAAGTCAGCTGGGCAAATATGGCGATAAGGTCTCGTTTCTTCATATGTGTGTGTGTGTGCGTGATTCATCATCAGATAACATTGACTCTGATATGGTTATTGGGGAGATATCACATGTGGATGAAGTCAGTCGCCAAATAAAATCCTTTATCATGATACTCTGAATATCTAAGCAGCTGTGTGTATATATATAAAAACAAAATGTAACGGCTGAGAGAGAGAGAGGAGAGGGAGGGAGGAGGAGGGAGGGAGGAGGGAGGGAGGGAGGGAGGGAGGGAGGGAGAGAGTAGTATTCGCAATATGCATATATAAATTTAGAGATTTTATAGGAGGAGGATGAGGTAAACGTCCCGGTTACTTTGAAAACAATTAAAGGGGACATGAGTCGCAAAAAAAACAGTGAACTGAGTCTATTTGGGGTCAGGGTGGGGTCAAGTTTTATTCCCGTAGAGTTACGTTGACATCACAGGGGTAGAAAAGTGGAGTCAATTTGTGGGGGTTGAAATGTTGGTCTAATTCCCTAGAGAGTTATGTGACGTCACAGGGGTAGAATAGTTGGAGTCAAATTTGGGGTGAGGGGTTGAAATGTTGGTTTTTATTACCGGAGAGTTACGTGACGTCACAGGGGGTAGGAAAGGTGGAGTCAATTTAGGGGTCGGGGGTTGAAAGAATGGTTTTTATTCCCAGAGAGTTACGTGACGTCACAGTGGTAGAATAGTGGAGTCAATTTGGGGTGAGGGGTTGAAATGTTGGTTTTTATTACCGGAGAGTTACGTGACGTCACAGGGGGTAGGAAAGGTGGAGTCAATTTGGTCAGGGGTTGAAAGAATGGTTTTATTCCCAGAAGAGTTAAGTGACGTCACAGGGGTAGGAAAGGTTGGAGTCCATTTTGGGGGTCAGGGGTTGAAGAATGGTTTTTTATTCCCCAGAGAGTTACGTGACGTCACAGGGGGTAGGAAAGGTGGAGTCAATTTGGGGTCAGGGGTTGAAAGAATGGTTTTATTCCCAGAGAGTTACGTGACGTCACAGGGTAGAATAGTGGAGTCAATTGGGGTGAGGCTTGAATGTTGGTTTTTTTATTTTTTCCCTTAATAGTTATGTGGACGTCACAGGGGTAGAAAAGTTGGAGTCGATTTGGGGGTTAGGGGACGGCCACGCCCCCACCCCCCTAATATGAGCTCATGTACGTACATGAGCTGTAAGACAAATGGAGTCAATTTGGGTCAGGGGTGCACGCCCCCCAGAATAGTGGAGGGTTTGAAAGGATGGTTTTATTCCCTTATAGTTATGTGACGTCACAGGGGTAGAAAAGTAGAAAAGTGGAGTCAATTTGGGGTTAGCGGGGAGGCCACGTCCCCCCTAATATGAGCCGTATCATGTACGTATGAGCTTGTAAGACAAATGGAGTCAATTATGAGCTCATGTACGTACATGAACTTATCATACATAGGGAGTCAATTATGAGCTCATGTACGTACATGAGCTTATAAGACAAATGGAGTCAATTTGGGTCAGGGGTGGCCACGCATAGTGAGGGTTGAAAAGATGGTTTTATTCCCTTATAGTTTTGTGACGTCACAGGAGTAGAAAAGTGGAGTCGATTTGGGGTTAGGGGAGGCCACGCCCCCCTAATATGAGCTCATGTACGTACATGAGCTTGTAAGACAAATGGAGTCAATTATGAGCTCATGTACGTACATGAACTTATCATACATATGGAGTCAATTATGAGCTCATGTACGTACATGAGCTTATAATACAAATGGAGTCAATTTGGGGTCAGGGGTGTGCCACGCACCCCCAGAAGTGGAGAGTATATGGGGTCAGGGTGGCCACACCCCTTTTGGGGGTTTTGGGGGTTGTCCCGCCCCTTTTTAGGCCTCACGTACGTACATGAGCCAATCAGGTAGGGGGGAGGGGGTAGCCACGCCCCTTGTGGGGGGGGGGGGCGGGGGCGGGGGGGGCGGGGCTAGAAAAGTGGAGTCCTATATGGGGTCTTTTCCTCTACTATATATAATAAAAAAAAAGACACTTCTACAATCTTCGTTGACAGAAATCCTCGTAACCCCTACACCTGTCTTGAAACATTCCCGTCGAAACATACGACTTTCAAAGTTGCGACAATTCAACCCGATTGCGACGACAGTGGGACCATTTTTTCCGACGCTCATAAACAAGAAGAATACGAAGCACTCCTTACAACACCCCCCCCCCCCCTCCCCCCCCGCTGGGGACAAGGAAGGTCTCTTTAATACTTCTACAAGGAATCGTGTTTGTCCACGGTGACTGGAGCGAGAGGTTTGCATATATGACCTTGTAAGTCACGTCAGTATGTCAGGTATTTGAATAACAAGGCCTGATCCGACCTCCAGCTTATAAATAATGTTAATGTTAAACATTACAGAAAAATTATCTATAATAAAATATAGCATATCTATTTTAATTTTCCTTGGTGGAATAACGTTCTACGGCCAAATAGAGCGTTATTCCACCAAGGAAAATTAAAATAAATACGCTATATTTTATTATAACTAATTGGTCTATACTGTTTAACATGACCATTATTTATTTTTTACATTTTCATTCTAATAAATAAACCATAAATATCATATTCTAAAATTCCTGTATTTGTAATTCAACGCGAAACACCTTCTTCAGACCTTTTTAGGCTTTTCTATAGGGCTTTCCTAACCCCCTACAAGAACAACAGCAAGGACAACATAGTAGTTTGTAGGATTACTCCCCGAGTAAGCGATTATACAAAATGAAAATTATTTTTTTAAAAACATGAAACGTTTATGAATTCTTTTGTAACACCTAACCTTGACAACCAAGTCAGTATATTACGAATTCTTATAAAAATTTACCAAGTAAAAACTTAACTTGTTACAGAATATGAATTTTTTAAAAACACCTTCCAAATTAGACAATAATCAATTTTCAATGCTTTATTTAAATTTTTTCTCAGTGGCTTAAAGCTCTCGCCAGAAAGAAAACAAAATAATAAGGAATAACTCCAAAGAAAATAAAAATGAAGAATAAGAAAATAGAAAAAAAATAAAAAATAGAAAAGAATGAAAAATAAAAATAGTAAACAGACAAATATTTAAAATAAGAAAATAAAATAAATAGAAAAAAGAAAAATAAAAAAAAATGGAAAATAAAAAAAAATGAAAAACGTAACAGGTACAAAAAAAGAGAGAAAAAAAAAAGTCTGTAACATTGTCACAGACCGTCATCACTATTTCCATCCGTTAAGCCTCCCTCTTCCTGAATCCCACCAACTCCCCCAACCCCATCCCCCCCCCACAACCTAAAATCCCAAAAACGTCACCATCCTTCCGCACGAACAGACCTCGCCAACTCGAAAACGTTCCCATTCCCCACATCCAATAGAACCCCATACAACCCCTTTAGATAGAAGAAGGGAAGGGGTGAAGAGGGAAGGGGGTGGGGGAATGGAAGAGATAGAGAGAGAGAGAAGAGAGAGAGAAGAGAGAGGGGGGGGGGCGGGGGGAGGTAATACACTTCTATTCAGATGGCCTTCCTCCTTTTTTCTCTATGTGAGCAACCTTCTCCATCTTGTGCTACATTCTCTCTCTCTCTCTCTCTCTCTCTCTCTCTCTCTCTGATCCATTCTCAACACGGCACTGAAATGGAAATCTTTTTTGCATTTTTGCTACGGCGGGGAACTGGGAATTGTCCGTAAAATCTTTCAGGTTGTCAGGGAGCATTTGGGGTAGGGGGAGGAGGGGGATGGGGGAGGAGGGGGGGAGGGGTAACACGTTTTTCTTACCATTTTGAACGGGAATAATGGAAGCGCGCCACCACCCTTCCCCCCCTTCCCCACTCCAAACCCCACCACCATTCATTCCCCTTTCATATCCCCTTCCTTCGCCTCCCCTCCCACTTTCCTCTATTCGGCATCTACCCAACGACGATGGAAAGAGAAGGGGCACGAATATCTTCGCGTGAAATAAAGATACAAACACCGACAGAGAAAATGTTTGGCAATAAATGTCTGCCTTAATATTCTTGCACACTCCTCTCTCTCTCTCTCTCTCTCTCTCTCTCTCTCCGTTGGTTTATAAACCAAGTTTGAGCAAGTGAGCTTCGGAATCGTTAAGGTCCTCAATAATGATGTTAATAATAATAAAAATACTTTGTTTCATCACTTGTCCATATACAATATACACAAAGAAAAATACACTGAAAACACTATATAAAAAACACCTCTACACAACATAAAACGCAGCATTAAACACAATTCAAATATGAAATGGTGATAACATATACAAGAACCCGCTCCAAAAATATTAAATCGCTCTTAGAGAAAGATATTAATTTCGTGACGCTGAATATAACACCAAAAATGAAAGAAAAAAAGAATTCGTAGATTATCTATGCAACACAGGCGAATCGACAAAGGGAAAAACGCAATTGTCAGAAACGATTGAAGGCACCAGCCAAAGAAATAAATAAATAAAAGGGAAAATGAATAAGTGATATACAGAGACAACAAACAAACAGCCAGCCAAAGGAATCTTATTTCCAAGTCCCCATCTCCCTGTCTCGCCTTATTATAAGAAATCATTCCGTACATTAAAAGAGAGGGAGGCCTTAGACCTTTTCATGCCTACGCCCCCCCGACCCCCCCACCCCTCCTAACCCCACCCTCACCAGCCAACGGTGACACGCGAATTATGGTATAACTGGGGTCCCCAGATACGGTACGAAGTTGGCGTGATACAAAATCGGCTCTTGTTATCGGAGGAGAAATGCTGCGTAGTGGATGGGGACTTATCGGTACATATGATTCAGGCGTCACCCCATACGTACATCAGTCCATTTATACCCACCCATACATTTCATAAACACACCAGTACACAAACACATTACATATATAGGCTACATACATACATACACATAAGAAATATGTATATGTGTATATATATATATATATTATATATATATATATATAGATATATATATATGATATATATATATATATATATATATATATATATATAATATATATATATATATATATATATATTAAAGGACAAATGTTTCAACTCAAAAGAAAAGAAAATTACGGACAAAAGGGAGAATGGAAAGAATGAAAAAATATTACAACTAACTATATGAGTTATACAGAAACAGAAAAAAGATTAAGGGCAACCATCCGAGTTGAATGAAAATAAAAAAAAATAATTCATTAAGAACCAAAGGAGGTCATAGCATAACACATAATTTAACATTCTAGAAAAAATGCCTAATTGATTCCACTAATCAACTTATTTGTAATTTCTATGAACCCCACGTTATATAAAATTAACATTAAGAATTATTCATTTGATTTACGCTAATTAAAATTCTTCAAACGTCACCAAAGTTAAAAATACCCCATAAATATTAGGAACTGTCAAATCTAAAAAACACGACTTTCATTTGCACGGATGACACGCGTCGATTTATGGATGCAAATGTACATTCATGAATGTTTATATGCCTGTTAGCATTTATAATAACCCACAGGTACCGACTCTATCAAACCAACTTGTTCTGAACAGAAAAACAAGGCGTGATCCGACCTCCAGCTTACTAAGGGCGCGTGCTAAAATCTACGGTCAAATGGAACGTTGTTTCACCAACGAAAAGTAAAATGAATACGATATATATTATTAGAAATAATTTTCCTGTACTGTTTAACATGCACGTCATTTATTTCCAACATTTTCATTCTAATAAATAAATCATATATATATCCTATCCTAAAATTCCTGTATCTTTATTAACACAACGTGAAACATTTTTTAGACCTTTTTGGGGTTTCCTACCCGCCAACAAAGTATTAGTTTGCAGGCTTACTCCCCGAGTGAGGGAAAATACGGTGTATGCACATTCAGGAGAGCTGTCATGGCTTTTAAAGCAAAAGATTAATCTCAAGTTCATTTGAAAAAAAAAAAAAAAAAAAAAAAAAAAAAAAAAAAAAACATCACCGACAACAAAAGGAGTAATTTATTACCCCCGACGATAATTCATTTTCCTAATGACCAGCGCAACGCATACTTGTCCGACCAGTCTCAGATACATATCTCCTGTCGTCTTAGTTAGGCAATGCATGTGTCAGTTCCGCCTGATCTAATCTACTAACACCGATTGTTTTATACTGACATTATATTGAAAATTACTGTCGAAACTAGTACGTATAAGTCATACACGACCTATTAACCTATTAAAGTTTAAAAATTGTACAAACTTCCGGAATAACACGTGATACTTATATATCTCTGAATATTTTATATATATATATATATATATATATATATATATATATATCTATATATATATATATATATAAACACCTGTCTTTAAAGACAAAAATTTACGAATAATTTCATACTATATGCAAACATATATATATATAATATATATATATATATATATATATATATTATATATATATATGTGTGTGTGTGTGTGTGTGTATGTATGTATGAATGTATGTATGTATGCATGTATGTATGTATGTATGTGTGTGTGTGTATATATATATATATATATATATATATATATATATATATATATATATATATATATATATATAATATATATATATATATATACACGTATATATATTCGTAATTTGACTTTACTGTAGTTGATACGGTTTTGCCACAAAATCTGTAATAGATACACCGATATAAATAATCGCTACTTTCTCATCAGATGTTTATAAGACCCCTTCATTATCATATGATTTTCCCCTTCAGAGAGAGAGAGAGAGAGAGAGAGAGAGAGAGAGAGTAAGAGATGAGAGAGAGAGAGAGAGAGAGAGAGATTTTAACAAACATATAAAACATATCCAGAGATACGCAACGAAAAAAGAAGACAACGTAACATGTACAAGCGCTTTAATAATACAGTCAAAATCCACAATCAACATAAAAATGACAGAGAATTCAGATACAGCCCATTGCCATCAATCACTCTGTCCCACACATCCGCTCTTCACAAATCTATTGATGAAGTCGTCCAGCCGGCCACTCGCATAGCGATAGTTTTACGACTCTGACATCGTCGTACCCTCGAGATTCGTGTAATGATTGATCGTCGTAATTGTCTTACGCCAGTTTTGCCGATGCATGACGTCTATATATATATATATATATATATAATATATTATATATTATATATATATATATATATTGATATTATATATATATATACCTGCCTATTTATGGGAGGCGTGTATTTTATTTTTATTTCTATTTTGCATACAAAAACACACACATACACATAGTATATATATATATATATATATATATATATATATATATATAGATATATATATATATATATATATATATATATATGTATGGACATGGAAACCGATGCTATCTGAGTCTTTGTAACATAACATTTTATATATATATATATATATATATATATATATATATATATAATAATATATATATATATTATAATTGCGTTATTCAGCTTTGAAAATGAGGCTGTTTCCTCGAAACGTCAGCATGTATATTAACGGACAAATTACTAGTTCATGACGTCTCCTTCAAATTCTTGTTATATATATATATATATATATATATATATATATATATATATATATATATATATATATATATATATTATTATATATATATTATATAGGGACGAGTTTCAAATCTTCTAATCGTTCTTACCTTGTTTTTACATTATTAGCAAAACCCAGCGTCGCAAAATCTAAAGGTCAGCAAGAGCGGTCTCCACGTCCTCTGAATCAAGGTCGATCACATTAAGCGATTCCTTACGATTCGGAGAGAGCCATAATTTCGGGAATCCGGTTCCTTCTTGCCCTCGGGGCACAGCGGGATATGGCTCCCATCTATCAAGATGTCGTGATGCTTAGACGGGAATTCGAATAAAAATAATGGGCGAATTCCATTGACATCATAAAAATATTACGGTCTGCTCACTCCCATACATATTCAACCAGATTAAACAAGAGACGTCTGTTTTTATTATTATTATTATTATTAGTATTATTTTTATTATTATTATTATTGGAAAAGATACCCGCAAGATTACTGAACATAACTTGTTTACTTGTAAGTATTTACATACAGTGTTTTACTTAAGTAAAAACACTATGTAAATACTTATAAGTAAATACGTAATACTCATCAATCTTGTGGGGTTCTTTTTCCATCTGCAGAAGGAAACTGAACAAAAAAAATTTTTGGTTCATTATTATTATTATTACTATTACTATTATTATTATTATTATTATTATTATTATTATTATTATTATTATTATTCAGGGCCACTGACTTGAAATTCAAGAGCTTCCAAAGAATAAGGTGTTCGTTAGAAAGAAGTAACAGAAGGTAATTGGAAATACAGAAAGAATAGATCACCTAATATAAAAAAACAAGACAAATTAACAATTTAACCAATAAAAAGAACAATGTAATAAAATAACAACATAAATAATATAATAAATGTAAGTAAATTATCAAAATACAAGAATTGTGCTAGGATAATCCATTGCCTCTTCGCTTGGACAACTTTTCCTTATAAAAAAATTTGAGAAATTTAAATTAACCATAAACACTTAATAAAAGATATTAGTGTCTCGGCGTTATCACAAGGAGGAGATAAAACGAGACACTAATTAAATCACATGAAAATGATTAAATTTCAATACCCTAGAAATTAACTTATAATTATCCAATCACAGTCATCAGATACAGAGGCATTGAAAAACTATTAGACACCAAAAATACAAGATATTAACATGTAAAGACATAATACAATTTTTTGAAAAAATTATTTTCCATACAAACCTTCTATATATACAAAAAAAATTTCCTTCGGAATCTCCACTTCCTTCTCTTAGAGAGAGAGAGAGAGAGAGAGAGAGAGAGAGAGAGAGACTTGTCTCCAAGGCTTGTTGTACTTTTTAATACCTCTACGTTTTCTTCATTTTCTTTGTCAAATACTATAATGTTTTATTTACTTTCGTAAATATTATCTGCATAGTTTCTCTTGATACAAGATGAAATAAAATATCGATTCAACGAAAAATCATAAACAGAAATAAACTCTACCACGGGATAAAGGTTTATGGAATAAATACACCAAATAAATCATCATAGATACATAAGAAATAAAAAAAAAAGTCACAAAAAAATCGGAAACAGAAATAAGTAATACCACGAAACAAAAGTTTATGGAATACACACTCATCAAGTCATACCCACACGACGAAGCACGTGATCACCATTTAACCACCATCCTTCTCTGAAATTATGATGATGAGGACGGCTACGATGATCATAATGACGACGGTGATGATGATGATGATGATGATAGCTCCGAGATTAATACAAACAAGTCCACAGCGTCACAGGAAACTACGCACATTCATTGTCTTACTCAAACAGGACTGGAATCATCCCGCTAATAACGAATGCGGCGGAATGCCCCCCCCCCACCCCCCCCACCCCACCCCCAACGCTCCACCTTGGAATCCCAGAGAGTGGGCTTTGACCGAACTTTCTCTATTATTATTATTTATTATTATTATTATTATTATTATTGTTCAGAGGATGAACCCTATTCTTATAGAACAAACTCACAAAAGCGGCCATTAACTGAAATTCAAGCTTCCAAAGATGATCATTATTATTATTATTATTATTATTATTATTATTATTATTATTACGTTCTGAACTGCTCGTTCACTCCTGGAAAATGTAATCTAACACTAAAAACAATTGGCCTTGAATGGAGTAGCGAGAGATCACAACAAAGAAAAGAGAAAAAACTATGGCAGAAGGCCGATATTACTGAGGAAGGAGGAATTTACATAATAGCTGGACTTTAATTTTAAATGCACTATATTTACATTAATTTTACATAGGTCCAGGAACTAATAAGGTGGTTGACTGTCGATCCACCGGAAACACGTGGCTGGGGCAACCAGACACGAGGTTCAGAATTTTGCGCAAACGGGTTATTGAAATGCAAGGCTTATTCCAAAGGGTTCCCACTTTCTCCCACAATCAGGCACGGTGTTTGTCTGAAATCCTGGCTTGGTAGTCTTCTTATCTGCTGATATTTCTGTGCACTATGGATGTATAAAAATACTTGGGATTTCCCCTGAGGAGGCAGGGGGAGCAGAGAGGGGTGAAGTGGTGTCTGCAGAGCGAGGTAATAGGAGCTTCTGAGCCCTCCTAGTTCTGAGGTGCTTCTGAGGGCGAGCTGCTGTGTCTCTGCCCTTGTGAAAACTCGCCTGGTAAGTGCCGCCCCCAATCCAGATTTTCCCTGTGGGGTGGGGTGGGGGGGGTGGGGGGTGGGGTGGTAAATTCAGGACAGCCAGTGGGAGCAAAGATAGCTTTTCTAGAGAATGGAGGCTTCAGTTCAAAGGGGCAACTTGCATATAGACAAGGATGAACGAATCTTGTTGTAAGAAATCTTAACTTTCCTTGGTTCTGGCTTCAAATCTTGAACAATTATTATTATTGTTCAGAAGATGAACCCTATTCAGAAGGAACATGCCCACAGGGCCATAGACTTGAAATTAAAGCTTCCAAAGGTTTATTATTATTATTATTATTATTATTATCTTATTATTATTATTATTATTCAGAAGATGAACCCTATTCATATGGAACATGCCAAAGGGCCATAGACTTGAAATTAAAGCTTCCAAAGATTATTATTATTATTATTATTTATTATTATTATTCAGAAACTGAACCCTATTCATATGGAACAACACAACAGAGCCACTGCCTTGAAATTCAAGCTTCCAAAGAATATGGCGCTCAATAGAAAGAAGTAACAGAAGGTAGTGGGAAATACAGGAAGAAGAGATCACTTATTTAAATGACAAAATAAATTAACAAATTAACAAAATATGAATAGAAGAAATGAGGGTAGTCAAGCATTGCATCTTTGCTTGACCTTCTGAAGAAGTTTCAATTGCACGACGTCCTCAGGGAAGCTGTTCCACAGCCTGATGGTTTGAGGAATAAAGTACACTTGGAACTATATAAGTTAAGTATAACTAAGTTTTACCAGACCACTGAGAGCTGACTAACAGCTCTCCTAGGGCTGGCCCGAAGGATTAGATATTTTTACGTGGCTAGGAAACAATTGGTCACCTAGCAACGGGACCTACAGCTTACTGTGGGATCCGAACCACATTATATCGAGAATTGTATTTCTATCACCAAAAATAAATTCCTCTGATTCCACGTTGGCCGTGCCGAGAATCGAACTTCGGACCACCGGATAGGCAGCCGAGCGCGAAAACCACTCGTCCAACGAGAAACTGATAGCTGGAGAAATAAAGTACTGTATAAAGGGTTATGTGGTAGGAAGGTAAAAAAAAAATTAAAAAAAAAATAAATAAATAAATAAACAAATCAAGAGTCTCACCGTTACTCAATTAGCTTTTGGCTATCTGGAAACAGAGTTGAGACGTACAATTAAAAAAAAATAAATAAACAAACTTTAAACGCGGGCTCGTGAAGGCAAGACTTAAAAACGATGTTACATAAAGTTAATTGACCGCTGGATTTACAATTATCAAAATAAGAAAGACCATCCGTAAGTAAATAAAAAAAATAAATGAAAGCAAAGGAAATATCACTATGCTGGCAATACGGCTCTACCTTAAAAAGAAAAAAAAAAGAAATTCGAACGCGCTAGTGAAAAAATAAAAGTTACTCAAGTCAAGCGACCGCTGGATTTAACTTTGTCAAATTAAGAAAAACCATTTGTACGACAATAAAAATAAATTTAAGGCACAGGAGATACCACTATGCTGGCAATACGTCTTGCTACCTTTAAACAAATAAGAAAAAATAAAAACTTTAAAACATGCTAGTGAGAACAATTTTTTTTTTTTACATAAAGGTAAGCAACCGCTAGATTTAACAATGTCAAATTAAGAAGAACCATTTGTAAGTAAATAACAATAAAAATAAAAAAAAACCTGAAGGCAAAAGTGACGTCACTATGCAAGCAATAAAGTTCGCTACCTTCTCCCGTCAAGCAGGTGATACTGCTTACAAGAAAATACATTATACATTTACAAGAAAATACATTATACATTTACAAGATAATACATTATACATTTACAGAGTCCAAATCAATGCCACCGCAGAGTGGAGAAATATTTAGGGTTTTGTAAAGTAGTTCGGCGAAATTCGTAAAAGTCAAAAATATCTGAAGTCTCCCAGAACCACGAAAGAGAAGAAGAAGAGAAGAAAAAGAAAAAGAAGAAGAAGAAGAGAGGGTATGAATAAACAGAGCGAATTCTATTGTCCGGAAGCCCTCTTCCTCTTCTCTTCCTTTCTTTGACATTCTGGCAAAGCCCAAAGGCACAATACACCACCACCGGACAATTTGAGAGAGAGAGAGAGAGAGAGAGAGGAGAGAGAGAGAGAGAGAGAGACTGTCCCAACCAGAAGGACCTTTTCTCCTCTTTGACATTTTAGTAGTCTAGAGTTACAATACATCTACAGGGCGATTTGAGAGAGAGAGAGAGAGAGAGAGAGAGAGAGAGAGAGAGAGAGAGAGAGAGAGAGAGAGAGAGAGAGAAGTACCACCTAGGAATCCTAAAAAGGCAGCGCTCCTCCTCCTATACTCCTGAGTTCCAAGACTTGCCGTGAGATGGCATTGACCAATGTCTCTTCATGGACGGGTGATTTCTTGGAACGGCAGACGGGGAAAGGAACAAGGGAGGAAAAAAAAGAAGAAGAAAACTATGAAAATGATAAAAAAGTTTTACTCTTTCTATCGAGAAACAGAATAAAAAAAATAGAATAAAAAACAAATGAGATAATTACTATTATTAGTATCATATTTGGGTAGTAGACCCTCTTTTAAACAAGTCTTGTTGAAAGTTATTCGTGCTTTAGCACTGTTAATTCTGTAGAGTAACTTCTCTATTTTTCTTAAAACAGGGAAGTTACTCTATAGAATCAACAGTGCTGAAGCACCAATAACTTTCATTAAAACTTATTATTATTATTATTATTATTATTATTATTATTATTATTATTATTATTATTATTATTATTATTATTATTACTCTGTTGAATAAAATGGCCGAATTCAGCGAAATAATCTTATTATATTATCTTTTCTATTTTTTTTTATTTACTCGCTTCTCTGATTCAGCGATACTTCTTAATAACAGGCCTATATTCATCTTGGGAGAAATCTTATACATTTAGGTTTATCCCACAATGAATATTGGTCCATTATTAAGAAGCATCGCTGAACCAGAGAAGCGAGTAATACGAAAAATAGAAAAAAATGATATATAAGATTAATTCGCTGAATTTTGCCATTTTATTCAGCAGAATTGTTTTTACAGGAGAGTCTTCTTCCCAAATTATTATTATTATTATTATTATTATTATTATTATTATTATTATTATTATTATTATTATTATTATTCGGAAGATAAACCACATTCTTATGGAACAAACCCACTATAGGGGCCACTGAATTGAAATTCATGCTTCCAAAGAATATGCATGCGCATAAACATAGAAACATACGGACGCATTTTCCCGCGCGCGCGCTTTAGAATATACAAACAAGTAAAATGCAAAATGCAATCGAGTTATCTGTACAGCGTATATTGCTGTATGAAACTCTCAGCCATGGCCCATGGAACTTTTTGCCACAGCCCGGTTGGTTGCCTGCGTTGCAGGCATCTATAGCGATGCCAGACGCACGATCAAGACCAACTCTAACCTAAAACTTTCAGCTGCGGCCAATTTTAACCTTGAATAGAATGACAACTATTGAGGCTAGAGGGCTGCAATTTGGTATGTTTGATGATAAGAGGATGGATGCTTAACATACTGATTTGCAGCCCTCTAGCCTCGGTAGTTTTTTAGGATCTGAGGGCGGACAGAAAAAGTTCGGACGGACAGACAAAAAGCCATCTAAATGGTTTCCTTTTACAGAAAGCTAAAAGGCCACTAAAACCACTCAAGATTCGAAGCGCTGTAACAAATTCGAGAAAACCATCACGTAAAGATTATCCAAATGATCATATAAAAATATAAGAAAAAGAGAATAGAATACAAAATACAACTGGTGCAACATGCACAGAAACACGAAAAAAGACCGCACGTTGACGGAGAAAAAAAAAAAGAAAAAAAAAAGAGAAAGGAAGATTACAAGAAAGAGTGAGAATGGAGAGATGAAATACAACTCTCGTGGGAGCAGCGGTGCTGCAGGGAAAAAAAAAAAAAAAAAAAAAAAAAAAAAAAAAAAAAACAAAAAAAAAAAAGCAAAAAAAAAAAAAAAAAAAAAAAAAGAAAAAAAACTTTGGAAAAAGAAAAATCCTAAACCTCTTAATTAACGTCACCTCGATCCGGCATGAACTCGGATGGATTGGAAGGGATAGGAGTGTATCGAAATGGGAGTGGGGTCGGGGTAGGGAGGGGAGGTGGGGGGTGCAATTGTAGGAAACAGACATAAACACACACACACGCACACACAGACACACCACACCTGCGTGCGGGACATGTGTCCTCATTAACAGGTGATAATATCTCACCTGTCACGGTCATACACATTTTCGCACATCCCGTCCCTCGGACGGAGATCACGCACCTTCAATGCTACATCATGCGATTAGCTGCCTTTATGAAAGGCCACTAAGACAATGGCATGTCTACCTGGGGGCGGGGGTGAGGGGGAGGGGGTGGATATAGAAAAAAGGAAGAAATGGATGTTGGCAAGATGTGTCATTACGTCGCCGAAAGTAATTTACACAATTTTCTTATCGTCTCTAGATCCGTTTGTTCGCTTTCTTCAAGGTCGAAAACTGGATGTTTTAGCTGATTATTTCCCAGTTTCTCTTCATTACTTTACTTTCTTATTTCAGTTTGTTACTTCATCTGTCATTCATTTCTTGATGAAATGGCCATCCCTTACGCTATGACTTTTTACTTTATCCTCTTCCATTTTCTCTATACTATTTTACTTTCGTATTTCAATTTTTCGCTTGATTATTAACTTTTCATGAAATGAACACACACGTACTATGAATTTTTCCTTTATTTTTTCCATTTTCTCTACATTAACTTACTTTCTTGTTTAAATTTTTATAATCAACTATTAATTTTTCATGGACTTTTTTCCCTTTATTCTTTTCCAATTTCTCGACATTTTCTTACTTATCGATTGAAACGTTTCCGTATTTAAATATTAATTTACCCTTTTTCCTTTATTCTTTTCCAATTTCCCTATATTTTCTTACTTGTCTATTGAAATGATTCTATATTTTCTTATTTCCGTATTTAAATATTAATCTACCCCTTTTCCTTTACTCTTTTCCAATTTCTCTATATTTTCTTACTTGTCTATTGAAATTCTATATTTTCTTATTTCCGTATTTAAATATTAATTTACCCTTTTCCTTTATTCTTTTCCAATTTCTCTATATTTTCTTACTTGTCTATTGAAATGATTCTATATTTTCTTATTTCCGTATTTAAATATGAATTTACACTTTTTTCTTTATTCTTTTCCAATTTTTCTATATTTTCTTACTTATCGATTGAAATGCTTCTATATTTTTTTTTATTTCCGTATTTAAATATAATCTACCCCTTTTCCTTTACTCTTTTCCAATTTCTTTATATTTCTTACTTGTATTGAAATGAAATTATTATATCTTTCTTATTTCCGTATTTAAATATCAATTTACCCTGAAACGAACACCCACTCCGACGGTACCGTAAACCGCTCCCAATTCGCCCGCTACAATATTCTGAACGACTAAATATTATACGACCATTAACCATTAATGAAAAATAAAAATTCAATCAAAGTCATTGACAGTTTTCATTAACTTCTGCAACATGAATTACACATGAAGCTCATTCCCCGACAGCATTTTTAACAGGCTGGATCAACAAGCTTCCCCAAGAGAGAGAGAGAGAGAGAGAGAGAGAGAGAGAGAGAGAGAGAGAGAGAGAGAGATAAACGCATCAGTTCAAAGTTACATTAAACATTATCATTTATTTCATCTAAACAGGTTGTGTGTGTGAGAGAGAGAGAGAGAGAGAGAGAGAGAGAGAGAGAGAGAGAGAGAGAGAGACAGAAATATATGCGCATCAGTTCAAAGTTACATAAAACACTATCATTTATTTCATCTAAACAGAGAGAGAGAGAGAAGAGAGAGAGAGAGAGAGAGAGAGAGAGAGAGAGAGAGAGACGCATCAGTTCAAAGTCAAAAATAGGACATTATCATTTATTTCATCTAATCAGATCGAGAGAGAGAGAGAGAGAGAGAGAGAGAGATTCGCATCAGTTAAAAGTTACATTAACCATGAGAGAGAGAGAGAGAGAGATTAATACGCATAAAAATTTCTTAGACCATAAATGAACGTAGAGCGAACAATACGTAATAATTGCTCATTAAAATGTCAGATTACTCTAATATCCGAAGGGTTGTCTTTCTATTACTATATGAAAGAAAGAAAAATATATACATTCCCAAAAATTTTTATAAGATAAATAATCTTTTTGCGCCAGGACGCACCAGATTGTACAATCAATGGGAGCCATTAGTTTTAAACATTGCAAAATACGTGAATATCAACTGGCAATATTTCCACTCTTAACATCTAGCTTGCCAACTCGAACAAGTTACGCACGAGTACATATATATATATATATATATAACTATATAGATATATATATAT
>NC_087203.1:42271394-42336394 GCF_015104395.2 Macrobrachium nipponense
TATAATCTTTGTTCTGCATTTTCTATCTTACTTTTTAGTTCTATAACTTTCCATGCATTTTTTTCTTTTGCAAGACCCTTTTTCCACTTTCTGATTTTCTGGAACAAGATCTTCTGTCTCTTGGTATGCAGAATGATGTTTACTTTTCTTCTTCGGTATATATTTTTCCACTATTATCTCCAATATTTTATATAATATCTCCGTATTTACCCTTATGTCATCACTTACGAAAATGTTATCCCAATCTTGTTAATTCTTTCATTAATTTCTGACCATTTTATATTTTTACTGAGAAGTTGTATTTTCCATATCCTTCCCACTTTTCATTTCTTGCTTATCTCTATTTCACTTGCTTTGGAATGAACTGTTAATTCTATGACATTATGGTCTGAAATACTCGCATTATAAACTATTATTTCTTAACATAATTCATCTCGTTCACAAAATACTAGGTCTAAAGTATTTTCCTTTCTTGTTGGCAGGTGATTTATTTGTTGAATGTTGTATTCTAGTAGCATATCTAATAGCTTTTCAAATTGCCTCTTATCTTCTGCACTACTATTACTCTCTTTTTTATATGTATAAGTACAACCACAATCTCCTATTCGTTCTTTCCATTCTACGAAAGGAAAGTTGAAGTCACCAGATAGGAGAATAGTCCAGTCCTTGTGATTTCTACATATATCATCCAATTTTTCAATTATTAAGTCAAACTCTTTAGTATTAGGAGGTCTATATATTACTATGTTCATCAATTTTTCAGATTCAAATTCTACCGCTATTAGTTCACTTCTGAGTTACTATATTTCTCATATATTTTTCCGGTTGTTTTTTGTCTTTCCCATATATTGCGGTTCCCCTTGATTCTATTTTTTCTATCTGATCTATAAGTTTGGAACCCTTTTATTTGATCATCATTCCCAGTCTCTTGGGAATACCAGGTTCACTTATATTCATTATATCTATTTTCTTTTCATTTTGGGTAGTTCTTCTAAGTACTCTATTTTCTTTTTGAGTTACTCGTAACTAAACCCTGCGCATTCATCACTATGATGGTTTGCGTGTTTCTCCTCATTTAA
Source organism: Macrobrachium nipponense (assembly GCF_015104395.2). NCBI lineage: Eukaryota > Metazoa > Arthropoda > Malacostraca > Decapoda > Palaemonidae > Macrobrachium > Macrobrachium nipponense. The sequence goes on from NC_087203.1 coordinate 42,272,474, forward strand.
TACTGATAGTAATAAGGATTTTCCCATGTCTCCTTTCCTGTTCTGGTATGTTGTTCTTTTTTTCATTTCCAGAAATTCTGACATTAAAAAATCCATAACTTTTCCATAATATTTGATCTTCCTTCACATAATTATTAATTTTGTGTCTGAATCTGCAATTTTCTCCGTTTCTGCAATATCCTCTTGCATAATAACACAGTTATTATTCTTGAGTAGAATTTCGGAGCTGATGCTTTGAAAATTTTTTGCTGACACCTCTGCATATTCATTGGTTGGTTTGCTTTTATCTTTACCTGATATTCTTGATTTCCTCTTTATTTATTTGTTTCTTTCTATTTTGGATTTTATTACTTGGTTGGTTATTTATTTGATTATGATTCATGGCTACAGGGAGAGAGAGAGAGAGAGAGAAGGGGGGAGTTACAAGGATTAGGATGTCTCACAGACTTGTTATTCCATCAGAGGAGATATCGAAGGGAGAGAGAGAGAGAGAGAGAGACGAGAAGGAGGAGGAGGAGAGTTACAAGGATTAGGATCGAAGGGAGAGAGAGGAGGAGGAGGAGGAGGAAGAAGAAGAAGAAGAAGAAGAAGAAGAAGAAGAAGAAGAAGAAGAAGAAGGAAGGAGGAGGAGGAGGAGGAGGAGGAGGAGGAGAGAGAGAGAGAGAGAGAGAGACCTTACAGACCTACAGACCTTACATCTTGTTCGGGTTGCCCCAGGTCCCTCAGTGTGAGGCACCTCTAATGTCTACCAGAGAGTTGCTAGTACATCTTCCGGTATATTTTGCATCTTCCAATCTTGGATGGTCTGGGATGCAGTTTAGATATTGTCGAGCTTATTCTTAAACACATCTACGCTCACTCCTGATATATTCCTCAGATGAGCTGGCAACGCATGAATAGACGCTGCATTATCAATGCTGGTGCGTAGTGGATTAATGTCCTGTGTGCTTTCCTTATTTTTCCTGGTATAGTTTTGGGCACTATTAATCTACCTATGCTTGCTCTTTCTGATATTTTTAGTTCCATGATATTTTTCTGCTATTCCTTCTATCTGTTTCCATGCCTGAATTATCATGTAGCGTTCTCTTCTCCTTTCTAGACTATATAATTTTAAGAATTGTAGTCTTTCCCAGTAGTCTAGGTCCTTAACTTCTTCTATTCTAGCTGTAAAGGACCTTTGTACACTCTCTATTTGTGCAATATCCTTTTGATAGTGTGGGTACCATATCATATTGCAATATTCAAGTGGACTACGAAACATATGTTTTATAAAGCATAATCATGTGTTCAGCTTTTCTTGTTTTGAAGTGCCGTAACAACATTCCATTTTTGCTTTACATTTTGCCAACAGAGTTGCTATTTGATCATTGCATAACATGTTCCTATTCATCATCACACCAAGGTCTTTAACTGCTTCCTTATTTGTGATGGTCTCATTATTAGGTCCCTTATATGCATATAGCTTTCTTTCTCTGTCTCCATAATTTATTGATTCAAATTTATCGGAGTTAAATACCATCCTATTTACCTCTGCCCAATCATATACTTTGTTAAGGTCTCTTTGTAGAGCGTTCCTATCTTCATCACAAGTAATTTCTCTACTTATTCTTGTGTCATCTGCGAAACTACTCACTACCGAATCCTTAACATTATTGTCTATGTCTTCAATCATAATAACAAACAGTATTGCAGCTAACCACGTACCTTGCGGCACACCGGATATTACCTTGGCTTCATCCGATTTCTCGTCGTTTGCAATAAACTATCTGTTTTCTGTTGTGTAAAAATTCTTTTAACCATCTTCCTACTTTATCCACGATATTGTGTTTTCTAATTTTCTTCGCTAATATATTATGGTCTACTTTATCAAAAGCTTTTGCAAAGTCTAAATAAAACCACATCTGTTTCATTTCCGCTTTTCATATTTTTGAATATGTTCTCACGGTGGACTAACAGTTGGGTTTGTGTACTTTTTCCGGGTACGAAACCATGTTGTCCTTTATTAAACAAATTATTTTTTATTAAATGTTTCATAATATTTTTCTTCATTACCCTTTCATACACTTTCATAATATGTGATGTTAGACTCACAGGCCTATAATTACTTGCCTCTAGTCTTGATCCACTTTGAAAGTAGGGGTAATATATGCTAATTTGTGCTCATCATATATCTTGCCTGTATCTATACTTTGTCTTAATAATATTGCAAGTGGCTTTGCGATAGAATGAACTACTTTCTTTAACAAAATAGCAGGAATTCCATCAGGCCCTGCAGCAGCTCCATAATTTCATTAATAGCCTGCACAATATCAGCTTCATTAATATCTATGTCAGCTAAATATTCACTATTTTTCATCCCTTACTTCTATATCATTATCTTCATTATCTATTCTAGGGGTGAATTCTCTCTTATATCGTTCTGCCAGTATGTTGCAAATTTCCTTTTTTCATTCGTTAATCTCCTTCAATTCTCAGAGGGCCTATTTCTATTCTTCTTTTATTCATCTTCTTCGCATATGAGTATAATAGTTTGGGGTTTTGCTTGATATTTAATAGGGTTTTTTCTTCCAAGTCCCGTTTTTCATTTTCTTTTGATTGTATAATCTTTTGTTCTGCATTTCTATCTTACTTTTTAGTTTCTATAACTTTCCATGCATTTTTTTCTTTTGCAAGACCTTTTTTCCACTTTCTGATTTTCTGGAACAAGATCCTTCTGTCTCTTGGTATGCATGAATGATGACTTTCTTTTCTTCTTCGGTATATATTTTTCCACTATTTTCTCCAATATTTATATAATATCTCCGTATTTACCCTTATGTCATCACTTACGAAAATGTTATCCCAATCTTTGTTTAATTCTTCATTAATTTCTGACCATTTTATATTTTACTGTAGAAGTTGTATTTTCCATATCCTTCCCACTTTTTCATTTCTGCTTATCTCTATTTTCACTGCTTTGGAATGAACTGTTAATTCTATGACATTATGGTCTGAAATACTCGCATTATAAACTATTATTTCTTTTAACATAATTCATCTCGTTCACAAATACTAGGTCTAAAGTATTTTCCTTCTTGTTGGCAGGTGATTTATTTGTTGAATGTTGTATTCTAGTAGCATAATCTAAAGCTAGCTTTTCAAATTGCCTCCTTATCTTCTGCACTACTATTACTCTCTTTTTATATGTATAAGTACAACCACAATCTCCTATTCGTTTCTTTCCATTCTACGAAAGGAAAGTTGAAGTCACCAGATAGGAGAATAGTCCAGTCCTTGTGATTTCTACATATATCATCCAATTTTTCAATTATTAAGTCAAACTCTTTAGTATTAGGGGGTCTATATATTACTATGTTCATCAATTTTTCAGATTCAAATTCTACCGCTCTTAGTTCACATTCTGAGTTACTATATTTCTCATATATTTTTCCTTGTTTTTTGTCTTTACCATATATTGCGGTTCCCCCTTGATTCCTATTTTTCTATCTGATCTATAAGTTTGGAACCCTTTTATTTGATCATCATTCCCAGTCTCTGGGAATACCAGGTTTCACTTATATTCATTATATCTATTTCTTTTCATTTTGGGTTAGTTCTTCTAAGTACTCTATTTTTCTTTTTGAGTTACTCGTAACTAAACCCTGCGCATTCATCACTATGATGGTTTGCGTGTTTTCTCCTTCATTTAATACTGGTAGTAATAAGGATTTTCCCATGTCTCTTTCCTGTTCTGGTATGTTGTTCTTTTTTTTTTTTCATTCCAGAAATTCTGACATTAAAAAATCCAACTTTTCCATAATATTGATCTTCCTTCATCATAATTATTCATTGTGTCTGAATCTGCAATTTTCTCCGTTTCTGCAATATCCTCTTGCATAATAAATACAGTATTATCTCTTGAGTAGAATTTCGGAGCTGATGCTTTGAAATTTTTTTGCTGACACCTCTGACATCTCATGGTGGTTTGCTTTTCTCTTTTACCTGATATTCTTGATTTCTCTCTTTATTTGTTTCTTTCTTATTTTGGATTTTATTACTTGGTTGGTATTTATTGATTATGATTCATGGCTACAGGGTGCATATATTTGCATTTTTGTCGAACTTACATCCTTTTCCTTCTTTTAGGCTTTTACATATTTTTGGATGCAGATCTCTGCAATCATCCTCTATCCATCTAAGTATGCACATTTACCATATATTTCATAGTTTTGACATATCTTAGGATGTTTGTAGTAACATCTTTCTCCAAATCTGCAATTCCTCTTTTCAAAAGGTTGCAGATTTGTCTTTCTTGTCTATTTTTCCTCTTTCCCGTCATTGTATAGATCTGGGTAGAGCCTCTTCGGGATTTGCTTTTCTGTTGTCATATCGTAATTTATTTCTTCGTAGGTATGCTGCTTTATTGCCTCATATGTAGTATCAATGAGTATCTCTTGCATCCATACTTTTATCTGTTCTTTGTTTTCCTTATTTTTTTCTGTCATTTCATTTTTGTTTAGGAATTAGAAAGGAGAATAAAAGAAGGCGAAAGATGTTAGGAAGGGATAGGTATGGAGGGGAAAAAGGAAGAGAATGAGAAACCTCATATAATATAACAAAAAAAAATGTAAGGTTTAAGGAGAGACATAACTGACAAGTGACGAAGAAAATTGGAGGGCAAGCGAAGCAAAAAAAAAAAAAAAAAGAAAAGAAAAAAAATCTAGGTGAAAACAAAAAGAGATCAATGAATATTTAGAACAACTGAAAAATTATTCGCGAGTGGTACAAAACGAGGCATGGAAATGCGAAGAAGGGGGGAAGAGCGAAGAATGAAAAAAAAAAATGTGCGATTCAAGAAACAAGAAGAACAATTAACTCAATAAAGGGGATCCAAGAGAACAAGAGTATCAGGTGAAGAGAACACACATAAGCATGCATAAATATATATATATATATATATATATATATATATATATATATAATATATATATATATATAATACATATATATATATATATATATACATATATATATATGTTATATATATATATATATATATATATATATATATATATATATATATATAGTATATATATATATAGTGTGTGTGTGTGTGTCCCATTACCTTCTGCTACCTCATTCTCCTAATGAGCATCATATTCTTAATATATATATATATATATATATATATATATATATATATATATATATATATATATATATCCACAACCTACGTGATTCATAGTTCAATAACTAGCAAGGAATACTTGTTAGACAGCTTCCTAAGAAGTATATAATCTACAGAAACGCGTTCTCAGTTAAGCAAAGATAGGACGGGTCTGGTCACAACTTGGATGGGTGACAACCATGAGATATCAGGCACCGTCGACTCTTGAGCCCTTGAGCATCCGTGGGGCGAGGTGTCGTCGGTCTTGCAACCTCATACTAATTATACCCTAAGTCAATAATGAGGATAGCACCTTCTGGAAAAATGCATGTAAGGAAATAAATAAATAATCCCGGTATGGGGTTGTGTGAGAGGGGGGGGGGGTTAACTATTGCAAATAAAACGAAAAAAAATGTGCAAAAGCATATAAATGAACGCAAGCATGCATCCCATATCAAGCACCCAAGCAACAACTAAAAATCACCAACAGTGAAAAATCCATTGCGATCACCATACATCTACAGAATCGACAAGGAAAAATATGGCGCACTATCGCTTTTAAATAAAAACTCTCTCTCTCTCTCTCTCTCTCTCTCTCTCTCTCTCTCTCTCTCTCTCTCCCCACCCAAAAGCCATCCATCTTGCAAGGGGAGGAAAACTCTCAAAAAACAATAAACGGGTGAAAACTTTAAAAACACTTTTTTTTTAAGGTTCACCTCAAGAATTTTCGCCAATGACGAATGCTGCTTCTTTCAGCGAACTGGAGATAGAAATAGTGCGGGAAAACTTCCTTTTGGAATTATATATATAGTATATATATATATATATATATATATATATCTATATATATATATATATCTATATATATATATATATATATACATATATATATATATATATATATATCTATATACACATATATATATATATATATATATATATATATATATATATATATATATAGGTAGGTATATTTAAATATAAAATAAATCACGAGAGGACGGAATTATTATCAACAAAAAATTTCCCTTCGGTTAACATATATATGAAAATATATTAATTCCGAGGTAGAGTGAATTAGATATTAAAGGACACTTGTAGGTCGATGTATGTATGATATATATACGTATATATATATATATATATATATATATATATATATATATATATTATATATATATATACAGATGAGAGAGAGAGAGAGAGAGAGAGAGAGAGAGAGAGAGAGAGAGAGAGAATATGTATAAATATACAAGTATACCTACAAACATGCACACAAGTTTTATATATATATATATATATATATATATATATATATATATATATATATATATATATATATATATATATATATAAGCATACACTGGGGAGAGGAATCCCCAATAGGGCTTAACACACACCCCGCCCCTCCCCCCCCCACCCCACAACAAGTGCTGCACGGACACGGCATCATATCCTAGAAGCACCAACGAGAGGAAAAGACAACCGAGAACCGAGTCCCGCTCGCGCGGAAAATTATACAGCAACGCCAGATGACAGCATCGATCATCACGAAATTAAAAAAAAGAAGAAAAAAAAAAAGAAACTTTCCAACTGACGACTTCGGACGATTACTGCAGACCTCTCTCAACAAAGCCCCCCCCCCTCCCCCCCTCTCTCCTCTCTCTCTCTCTCTCTCTCTCTCTCTCTCTCTCTCTCCAATTCTAATCCACTTCTTAGTTGAGTGTAGGGACGTCACACTCTCATATACCCCCTTACAATATTGTCTCACCCCCCCCCCCTCCACCCCTTCAGACAAGAGGAGGGGGAGGAGGGGGGCCCGTTCAACCCAAAACAGCTGTGAATGACACCCAGGAAAGACGGGCCGCGCGTCATTAGCACCTTATTGACTATAGACCCTCCACAGTGCAAGATGATGGGCACTTTTAAACAAGGCCCCAGTTTCGGGGAATATTGTACCATGGGCTGGATGACTTTAAAAGTGAGTTTTATTACTTATAGAGGCAGACAGAGGGTCCAGATCTAATACTTAAGACTAAATGATAACCCTGTGAAAGAACAAATCTTCTCTCTCTCTCTCTCCCTCTCTCTAAATATATATATATATATATATACATATATATATATATATATATATATATATATATTATATATATATATATATATATATATAATATATATATATATATATATATATATATATTATATAGTATATATATATATATAAATATAGATTAATTAATATATGTAACATACCCACACACATATACATACATACATGGATACCTATATAATAAATATAAATATACATATATAATTATGTATATATCTAATGGGTGTGTGCATGATACGAATATTCTCACAAAAAAAAAAAACTACAAAAATATGATAATCGAAGGGAAATCCTTCAATAAGAATGTGTGTATGTATACGAAGGTCATACCAAACTTCCTTCTTAAAAAAAAAAAACGTAAGCACAATGACCATCAGTTAAGGATGCCATTCTAAGAAACGACAAAATCAAAGAAAAGTTAACTTGACCAATAAACAACATTCATTCAGTATTCAAGAAAATCACTACCAATAAAAAAAAACATCCATTAAAAAAATTAGTAATGACGGGGCATAACAACGTGCTATCAAAGTAGTAACAGTTCCTAGTGAATCTGAACAAATCACGGTAATCTAATCGTAAACTGATAGCAATGTGACGAAGGATAATAAATACAGTATCATCTTCAGGTGATAATACCCATACCACCTTACATGTGTCTACTACGAAACTATCCGTGGCGACTACAGATAAGAACTGATAAGGATAAGGAGAGACCTTTGTACATCATACATTTAATTTTGTAGTAATTTATACGAAATAGATGTTTTAGTGTTATAATTCAAGCAAGCCACTGAGAGAGAGAGAGAGAGAGAGAGAGAGAGAGAGAGAGAGAGAGAGAGAGAGAGTCATACTATCATAATTTACATTAGCTACTGAGAGAGAGAGAGAGAGAGAGAGAGAGAGAGAGAGAGAGAGAGAGAGAGAGAGAGAGAGAGAGAGAGAGAGAGAGAGACTTACTTTTGAGTCCATCATTGTCACGAGCACAAAAATTAACAATATATTTCCAAAACCACATTAGTAGGCAAAATAACAAATTTCATTGGACTGATTCGAAGGTCTATTAACATTAACCATAATTATTAAAAAATAAAACGAAGCAGCATTGGTAGGCGATGCGCCAAAAAGGCATAACCGGGTCTGCTTTGAATTCCTGGTCATTAATAAAATAATTACTGAAGAAATTTGTGGTTCATATAAACCCGCGACAATTCATTCTGAATTTATGACAGAAGACTTTTCAGTAATTCCAGCAAAGCACCACTTCATTAACACAAATTACATCGTCCCCCGGTTTTAATTACGCATTTAGTAAACAAGGAAATGCAATTCATTAGGAAGAAATCACGCGGAATCGCCCAGCACATAAACTAAACATGAACGCTAATAATCATTTGCCAAAGAGTTATCATTTTATCATTATAATCGCAATTATTCCCAGAATCACACTTCTTAGCAGATTCACGTAAGAGCTATAACCAAACCGAGGACGAAGCGAACAATGGGGAAAAGGGAAATATATAAAATAATAAATATGATAATTATGTGCGCATATTTATCATATTTGTTTATTAATATAAAAAAAATTAACTCCTTGATACTCCCTGCTTAGCCTAAACGAATGGAATACAGAATTGAGGCCAAAGGCCAAGCGTTAGGACCTATGAGGTCATTCAGCGCTGAAAGGAATTCAGAGAAGAAAGGTTTAAAAGGTGTAGCAGGAAAAAAGGAAAGGTTTAATAAAAGGTGTAGTAGGAGGAGAAGAAAGGTTTAATAAAAGGTGTAGCAGGAGGAAAAGAAAGGTTTAATAAAAGGTGTAGCAGGAAGTAAAAGAAAGGTTTAATAAAAGGTGTAGCAGGAGAAAAAGAAAGGTTTAAAAGGTGTAGCAGGAGAAAAAGAAAGGTTTAAAAGGTGTAGCAGGAGAAAAAGAAAGGTTTAAAAGGTGTAGCAGGAGGACCTCAAAGCAGTTGCAATATGAAACAATTGTTAGGAGACAGTGGATAGCAAGATGGAAGAAAGAGAATATGAAACGAGGTACAGTAAAAGGAATGAAAGGGTTGCACCTAGGGGTCGAAGGGACGCTGCAAAGAACCAAAAGTAATGACTAAAGTACACCGCTTGGGGTGCACTGACGGCACTAACATACCCCTGCGGGATACTCCTGCTTAGATAACCAAATCGTCGAATGTCAAAGGAGTTGAAGTAGGCTGGAGTACAATTCGAACTTGTATTCAATCTTGATATAACTAAACCACTTACCCTGATTTTTACTATAATTTCAATCTCCTGATCATTATAACCTCTTCTCTCTCTCTCTCTCTCTCTCTCTCTCTCTCTCTCTCTCTCTCTCTCGTTGCGTATTACAAAATCACTATTATGAGGTAATGCTAATGTAGCTTTTTTAAATAAGTATTGCAATATCACTAGTATAAATTAACCTTTTCTAGTAAGAATTACACCGTCACTTGTATAAATTAACATTTTTCAGTATTTCAATGTCACTAGTAAAATTAACCTTTTTCAGTGATTATTACAATATCACTTAACCTTGTCAGTAAATATTACAATATATCACTAGTACCAATTAACCTTATTCGGTAAATATTGCAATATCACTAGCATAATTTAACCTTTTTCAGTATTACAATATCACTATAGCTGGTTCACTTAAGGTAGATTCTTGGATGAGCCCTATGCTTAAGAGTCGTTTATTTGGCAACAGCTGATTGGCTGGTACCGGGAGGTAAGGCAGCTCCCAGCCAATCAGCGGCCGCCAAACAAACGTCTCGTAGGCATAGGGCTCACCCAAGACTCTACCTTAAGTGAACCAGCTATAGTACTATAATACAATTCTAATTTAACCATTTAAAAGGTTTCGTCTCATAGAATAAAAAAAAATCGACCTTATAATAGTGATAATTCTCTCGCCTGGTCTCCTCAACGAAATGTAAGTCCTCATCGACATGATAAGTTGACATATTCACCTGATTTCCCTAATGACCCTACCTGAAGCGTAGCCTACCTGGGCGGCGCCCTTTTCCACCCTTCACATTCAAACATACCTGAAAATAAGAGAAAAAAAGATGTTAGATAAATCAAAAATAAAATCAGGAATATAAAAACGTTTTGAATAATTATACATCTGTACATTTTATTTATTTACATATAAATCTATATAGAATGTATTCGTGAGAAAATTTATCAAGTAAACATTCCACGGTGGAGAAAGTGGAAGAAAAACAAAATCTAAACGTCTCTCTCTCTCTCTCTCTCTCTCTCTCTCTCTCTCTCTCTCTCTCTCATCAAAGCGATTTCATATTTTTCTCTTGGGTCACAGCCGGGTACAAAGAATTTAATAAATAAATAAATAAATAAATAAATAAGCCACACACACACGCAAAAACACACACACACACACACCACACACACACACACACACACACACACACACACACATATATATATATATATTATATATATATATATCTATATATATATATAAACTAACAATAACGCAATTAGAAAATTTATAAGTAGTAAAACTCCACACTTGTGTAAGCTCCCGTCTTACAATGATTTAAAACACAGCGGTACATAAGTGTGGACTTTTATTACTTAAAAAAATTAAAATAATATAATATACATAGCTATATATATATATATATATATATATATATATATATATATATATATATATATATGTCCTTAAATTGGAAAAGAGATCCAATAACCTGCAAAAAAAAAAAAATAACTCTCCTGTAATAAGTGAATGAGAAATACAAAATTTGCCAAAAAAAAAAAAAATACTTAAGTAACCTTTTTATCAAAATACGTAAAGAGGATTCATGTCGCATTAAAAATAAATAAGTAAATAACCTTTATCTAATAATATGAACGAAACAAGTAAATAAGAATCAAGGGGAATGAAAAAAGAAATAAAATAGTATTCTTCGTGTAATGAGTATAAAACAACATTTTAAACTGACGCCATCCCATCAGGAGAGAATTTGTAGTCCCATTTACTACTCGGGAGAAGCATTGTCTCTCGTCGCGCTGCGAAACGGCTGTGGAAAAAAAAAAAGAAAGAAAAAAAAACAACAACGCCAGAGAACAGCATTCGTGCCATTGTTTTTATCTGGGGTATGTAAACGAACACTTTAACATTTATTATTCAAATCGCGAGGTCGTGCCGTCCTTTGTTTCAGGGGCATCTGAATGCCCGGGCATCCAAATGTCGGATTCACAGGCCTTAAACGACCGTAAAACTCCTGTTTCTGGGTAAGAACGGAATATGTTCTTCTCTGGATAAGGCCCTGGCTGGAGGACAACCTATAAAAACACGCAGGTTCGGAAGTCTCTCTCGTTCAAAAGCCTATACTAAAGAGGCCGAGTGGTTCCCGGAACCGTAACATAGGAGATATAAAAGTTCCTCGTTGGACGAAAGGGTTATGAGCATGGAGGTGGATGGCATGAAGGAAAAGGGTCTAAGAGAACAAGATGTACAGGACAGACTGAGGAAGATGGAGAAGGCTGACTAGAAACAGCGACCCCATATATAAATGGGAAAAGCTGAAGGCAGAGAAGAAGTTGGACAAAAGGGTTGCGTGCTCGCCTACCGATTCGGCAGCCCAAGTTACCTCCCCGCTCTGCCAACGTAGAATCAGAGGAGATTATCTTTGGTGATTAGAAATTCATTTCTCGACATAATGTGGTTCGGAACCCACACTAAGCTGCAGGCTCCGCTGCTAAGTGACCAATTGGTTCCCAGCCACGTAAAAATATCTAATCCTTCGGGCCTGCCCTAGGAGAGCAGCTGTTAATCAGCTCAGTGGTCTGGTTAAACTAAGATAGTCTTAACTTTTAGGAGATATAAAGACACTTTGGACAAAATTCTGAATCCCTTATTTCAGTGTAATGTTGACTGATTAAGCGTATTAAATATACCGCTTCCGGCATACATATATGATTAAATAATTGGCTTTTCGTTAAAATACCTACTAAAAGGATGAGTGGTTCAAGGAACGATGGCTTGGGAGATATAAGAATCTGATTTGACAAAATTCTGAACCCCTTCAGAGTAATTTCAGTCGACTAAGGATAGCTCCAATTAGATGAGTCAGTCTTGCCCAACTATTGATTAAAACAACACACACACACACACACACCCACCAACACACACACACACCCACACATAATATATATTTTATATATATATATATATATATATATATATATATATATATATAGTATAATATATAATATATATATATATATAAAGAGAGTGAGAGAGAAACACACACACACACACACCAAAACATAACACACCACACACACACACACACACACACACACACACATATATATATATATATATATATATATATATATATATATAATATATATAGATATAATATATATATATATACATATATATCATATATATATATATATATATATTATATATATATATATATATGAGAATCATTTAAGCGCTCACTACTTTGCTAATATAAAAAGATTCTTAACTTTCTTAATAGCTGCCTGGAGGGCTAACAATCTTTAATATCTTTAATATGCTTAGTGGTTTAAACTATCAGGAAAACAAACAAAACGCTTCGCTTGATAAATGAAGTCAATTTGTCTCTGTCTTTATCTTCCAGGATGTTGACTATAAATCTTAGGTGAAGAATTAGGGAAACTGCATTTAATTAGACGAAAATACCTATATCGGAAATACCACATCTCTCTTTCTTGATCAGGTAATTCCTACCCGCTGAGCAAGAACCATTCTCTCTCTCTCTCTCTCTCTCTCTAAGATTGTAAGGGCTTTTTAGTATAAGTTTTGTAGGATATTTTGAAGAAATGTATCTCTCTCTCTCTCTCTCTCTCTCTCTCTCTCTAAGACTGTAGACGTTTTAGTATCATTTTTGTAGGATATTTTGAAGAATGTTCTCTCTCTCTCTCTCTCTCTCTCTCTCTCTCTCTCTCTCTCTCTCTCTCTCTCTCTCTCTCTCTCTCTCTCTCTCTCTCTCTCTAGGACTGAAGACGCTTTTTAGTATTATTTTTGTAGAATATTTTGGAAAATGTTATCCCTCTCTTTCTCTCTCTCTCAATATTGAACGGCATTGCACCCAAGCACACGACTTCACCTCTCACTCACCTTTATAACAAAGAGCAACACACTGCCTCATTCCCCTATGAGGGTATAAACTATAAAAAGAAACATTCATGAGTTTTATGGAACAATAACGTACAAAAGGCTTTGCCTTCAGTAATAAGCATATTTTATAAAGTTTCAAGTGAGTGGAGAGGGACGAGAATAAGGATTCAAAAACTCTAAGTTTAGAACCAGCAGCTATTTCTAGATTAAAAGACATTAATGTGTTAATAAAAAAATTAAAACCCTTATCACTTACTTGGTGTGAGAGAGAGGGAGAGAGAGAGAGCACAACTTTCCAGATAAGCCAAATGTTTCGGAGGAAACTGAAAAACGAAGCAGATTGAACTTAAAAGCAATACCAAGTTTCCAAAAAGACCCCCAAAACGACCGCAATGAATTAAAAATAAAAAGAGTGAGGGGGGGAGGGAGGTAAAAACGGAGATGCTATTGCCAATGGCTCTGCAGCAAATGCCCGAACTTTCGTCGTCTTTGATAAAAAAAAATTAGATACGGTGCTTTCTATCCTCGTAAATCAGGGCATTATCGAGACATTACGTTCCCAGGCCATTTCATTTAAACAATAGAATCAAAAGGCTGGTTAAATGAAGCAAGGAAAAGTCTCCTCGCTTACAACGCACATTACTCGGATTAGAAGACTCGGCGACTTTGACTTTTAATGTTAATATCTGTATCTTTTACCCAACTGTGGAACTGCTCTTGAATATATTAGTTCTATACCATTTTAATTTGGACAAATTCTGTCGATAGCTAGATCACTGTTAAAATTATATATAAAATAGTCATTGTTTTATTCCCAAGTTTAACGGGGCTTTGAACGACAAGTGCATTTACCCTGCCTGTTCTTCGTATATTTTTACATAAGAAATATGTCAGTCATCGATTACGATAATATCATGCTTTCCTCGGAACACCAATGGCAACACTGTTAAGCTCAAGCTTTAAACTTATAAATAAAATTTCGTTTGACACTTTGCACCTTATATTCAACAACTAAATGTACTAATAATTATACAGGAGTACAAAAACTCCAATCACTTTGTTAGCTGTGTAAATAACACCGTCCATCATTTCCAAATCAAAATCCTGCCAAAACAAGTATCAGGATATTGACCTAATGGACAAAATCCCACAGTCTATGAATCAATCTTTTCACTAAAACTCCACCACTCGAGGCTATTACTCCAAACTTCGTCGAGTGGGACCTCCAATCAGATCCTTGACAGGGAGGTTAACTTCGACAGACAGCAGACTTCGATGCCAACGTTGAAGTGAAAACTTTGCCGACGGCTTGATGGAGTCAAACTTTCCGAGGGGAAAAGTTAGGGTACTGCCTAATTCATCTCCAGACTCTACCTGAGAGTTATGCGAAAGAGGCAAAAATGGTTAGATGGAAAAAAAGGGGAAAAAAGTCCAGTTTTAGATTTTCCGTCCGTCCTCGAGAGTTGGTTGAAGGCAGCATCTCAGGACGTAGTTTTTTTTATTTTTATTTTTTTTTATGAAGACGATTGGTCCATTGTAATTCCTCCCCCCCTGTTTTTTGTCATAAAAAGTCCCTGAGCATAAGGCAGATTTTTTGGGGACAATGTTCATGGAAACTGTCAGTCTCCACAAAAGCTGATTTTTCTTGGGAGGGACACGTTCTGTGGAAACTATCATTCCAGTCTCCATAAAGCTGATTTCTTAGGACAATGTTCATGGAACTATCAGTCTCCATAAAGCTGAATTTCTAGGGGCAGTGTTCATGGAACTATCAGTCTCCATAAAACTGATTTTCTTGGGATAATGTTCATGGAAACTGTCTCTCCATAAGGCTGATTTTCTAGGGGCAATGTTCATGGAACTATCTGTCTCCATAAAGCTGATTTTTTGGGGACAATGTTCATGGAAACTGTCAGTCTCCACAAAGCTGATTTTCTTGGGACAACGTTCGTGGAAACTGTCATTCCAGTCTCCATAAAGCTGATTTCTTGGGACAATGTTCATGGAACTATCAGTCTCCATAAAGCTGAATTTCTTGGGATAATGTTCATGGAACTATCAGTCTCCACAAAGCTGATTTTCTTGGGATAATGTTCATGGAAACTGTGTCTCAATAAAGCTGATTTTCTGGGGACAATGTTCATGAAACTATCAGTACAATGTTCATGAAACTATCTGTCTCCATAAAGCTGATTTTCTGGGGACAACGTTCATTGTCATTCCAGTCTCAATAAAGCTGACTTTCTGGGGACAATGTTCATATACACTAACTGTTACATAGGTACAACAATCTGAGTTCTTGAGTATAATGCCCCACTTTAGTCTTTTAAGACTTTTCAAGATTGTTTATGTGCCCAAGTTGGCGCAAATTTACTTTTCAAGTGGCATTGAGTCTCCTCGATTTCTCTTTTTCAAGGCAATTTTATAAAAGGTGATTTTTAAAGACGAATATGTATTGCTGAATCAACAAGGTTACACCCACTGCTCAACACAGAATATACTAATGAATGTCAAGGGAACTTATTACTCGACTTTAAAGTAAAAGTATAAGAAACAAATTTTCTTTATCAATACCATTCATTGGGAGTTTGTGGAATAAAAAATTCTTCTTTGTCTTTTAACATTTACGAGGCGTTTATGAAATATAAATCTGAAGTACTTCATCGTAAACGGGGTTTTTATTTTCATATGCCCTCCGATAACATAGAACATAAAGCTCGTCAAATAAAAAAAATAAAGATAATGTTCCAACACAATCGCTTACAACTTTATTTTGTCTCTCCTCCTACGATTCCATAATTCAGAGATTACGAATATAAACAAATACGAAAATAACCTTGTTGATAATGGATGGCGAGGGGGAGGTGGTGGTGGGGGGGGGTGGGTGAGTGAGGGAGAAGGGTAGGAGGACCAGATTATAATCAATTTCAATTAAGAAGAGCTAGTTTTTTTTTTCCCCTCCTAAGGATCCACCTTAAAAAGCTTTTCCTTAAATAAGATAGATGTTTTCCAACTGAGAAAAACATCAGAGAAGGTGTTTGTTTTCGAGCTACGAATGGTCCTAGAGAAAACACACCCCGTTCCTTTGTTGAGACGCATTTGCATTTTTTTTTTTTTTTTTTTTTCAACTTAAGTCTCTTACAGAATATCAAGGGATAATCGCTTTATAGCAATGTACACAAATCAAAATCTATTACCGTTTTATTCAAATGCACAAATAAATTCTGAGTATTTTATCTTTTCCTCGGTAAATATATGGAAAAACGTTTTTTTTTTCGAATTAAATAAAAAGGAATCAGTGGTTAAATATTCCACTTTGTTAGTCAAGGATGTGTGAAGCACTTCCTCATCTATTAAGAAATACACACACACACACACACACACACACACACACACACACACACACACACACATATATATATATATATATATATGTGTGTGTGTGTGTGTGTGTGTGTAATGTAAAATCCAGGCATTACTAAAGCAAAATATTAAGACTTTTTATGTACACTAAGGTGAAGCTGTTATTTAACTTTACTAGACCAATCCTATTTACACCTTGACATAATTAACACCCAAGTGTTATCACAACTGTATAAACGAATAAAAGAGCATTCACGCCAATATGAGATAAAAGAAAAAAGGCGATGAAGGGAGAACAGGATATATCAAACATAAACAAAAACAGGAAATTCAAGAGTGAGCACATACTCAAACAATAATTGATTGATTTATGGTTACTAAAACTGGCTTCACAAACACTCAAACAAAGAAGTCTAACCCAAAAATGAGGAAGGACATAGGCGCCCCCCCGCATAAGGCCACCAAATTCCCCTGGGGACACTAACAAAGGCACTGATACTTCAGTCAATTAAAGATGAAATGTTAAAGACAGAACGCTGGTAATTAAGTCAAAAGAACACAGACTACTACAAGATCACATACTGCACTTCAGCCCTTTCAGCTATGGCACATTTCACGTAACAACGGCGATATTATCATATATAATAATAATAATAATAATAATAATAATATAATAATAATAATAATAATAAAAATTCATCAAAATCTCATAATGGCATGAGTCCCTCAAATGGTGGAGAAATCCGGAATGTGTACGTGTAAACACATTGAATATATATATATATATATATGATATATATATATATATATATATATATATATATATATATATATATATATATATAAATGGGAGCTTTCGAGAGCCTGTCAATTCTCCTCAATCTGAATTTTTAATATATTTTAATACATATTTACTCCTACACTGTTGTGGATTTCTTCACCACCACCACCAACAACAACAATAACAACAACGATAATAATAATAATAATAATAATAATAATAATAATAATAATAAAACCACTGCCTTCAGTGACTGATGGGATTTTAATTACTAGCGCATAGGAATTTACAGATTCACACGTACATGTACAGCATGTACACATAAACATACACATTTAAGCACATCCATGAGGACAAAAGGTTATGAGGACAACAGGTTATGTCCTCACATCTAAGGTTATGGCACAAAACAGTCCTCATAATTGGATCTTCACTGTTGACGTCATTCTACTGAGCTGGAAGCTTACTGCCTAATAACTAATAATTTTAGTGAATTTCCTTTGTTAAAAATATGAAAAATAGCTCAAAACACACACACAAACATACATCACATCACATAACAACCCTCCCAAGCTAAGATCTTACCTGACATCCTCATTTGTACGTCACCTGTGGTCCTGCTAACCTTCCACCTCACCTGTCTAACCAGCCAAGAATAACCATGAATTCCTAGATTTAATAACCTAGCGAGTAATATACACCAAGAGGCCACTTGCTTAGCCTTTATAAACTTCAGATTCAAAGCGCAAGTGAATACAGCAAGCCCGTCCAACTAATCGCCCTCACCCCTTTCCCCCTCCATCCAAGCATCAATAAAAGCCACTCCAGAGAGCCTTCGCTGGATGTCTTCATAATCACATATTTCCTTAATTATAAGTTACCTGACAAATGCGGCCAAGGGCGGCCAGCCCTTGCCATTCTGTTAATTACTCCTTCAGCTACCAACATATAATAAATTCCCCTCCGGGGAGCTGTTCCTCGCTCCCGGGGGAATAGCTGTTTACTTACTGCATGGCTCTCTCTCTCTCTCTCTCTCTCTCTCTCTCTCTCTCTCTCTCTCTATCTTGACCACGTACAAGAATTAAGGCGTTGGTTTTTAAAGAACGCAGACAGGTGCACAGCATATATAATCATATGTATATTGTATAAGTATATATATTATATATATAATGTATACTTGTTTATGAAGACTAAATGCATTTGTAAAAATATACACAGAGCTTACAGCTTTCGACCATCAAGTCCACAGATTGATGGACTAAGGCTATAAGTTTTCTATATATTTTTACAAATACATTTCCTCTTGATAATCAAGTATGTTACTGTGGATCTTTCTGTACTATACGTATATATATATATATATATATATGTGTGTGTGTGTGTGTGTGTGTGTGTGTGTGTGTTGTGTACTGTGTGTGTGTGTGTGTGTGTATTGGTTCCTCCACAATGAAAAAAACGAAAAAAAATAATTGTGAGCTTATTAGACCGGTATCCGAAGCACTTACAATTTTACAATATTACGCCCAATCTCCAAAAGCGAGCTACCAAACCTTGAATAGACAACAATGCAATTACAGTATTCTATCGAATTATTATAAACGATAGCCCGAAATAGCAGTTCATTGGAAAGTAAAGTATAAAAGCTTGTTGGCGCCAGCGATGATTTCCTAAAAAAAATAAAAAAAATAAATAAAAAAAATATAAATGATAAGCACTGAACCAGTCGACCAAACCCACCGATCATACCTTAAAAAGTAGAAGGTAACCGGCCATCAATGTTTCTCAATGGGGTGATGAACGATATCCGTTCGATATGAGAGAGAGAGAGAGAGAGAGGAGAGAGAGAGAGAGCCGAGAGAGAGAGAGAGAGAGAGGAGAGAATGTAAGTAATTCGAGAGAACAACGTTGCAAATAAAAGGGGGGAGAGAGAGAGAGAATTAAATCGAGAGGACTTTGTTGTAAATAAAAGAGAGAGAGAGAGAGAGAGAGAGAGGAATTATCGAGAGGGCTTTGTGTAAAAAGAGAGAGAGAGAGAGAGAGGAGAGAGAGAGAGAGAGAGAGAGAGAGAGAGAGAGAGAGATGGAATTAAATCGAGAGGACTTTGTTGTAAATAAAAGAGAGAGGAGGAGAAGAGAGAGAGAGAGAGAGAGAGAGAGAGAGGAGGAGAGAGAGAGAGAGAGAGAGAGAGAGAGTATAATCGAGAGGATTGTTTGTATAATAAAGGGGGGGAGAGAGAAGAAAAGTAAATCGAGAGGATATTGTTGTAAATAAAAGGGGGAGAGAGGAGAAAGTAAATCGAGAGATATTGTTGCTAAAAAAAAGGGCGAGAAGAGAGGGAGAAACTAGAGAGAGAGAGAGAGAAGGGAGAGAGGAGAAGAGAAGATAGAGAGAGAGGAATGGAGGGGGGAGGGAAGTGGAAACGGGGGTGGGGGGTGGGGAGGAGCAAGAACATGTTCCAGTATGGAATGCAGCATCACATATTTCTCGAGCATGTTATGGTCTGTTCTCTCAGCCATGTAAGGCCCCAAACATCCGAGCTGGGACGACGAGGCATCTATCCCAATAGGTGATCTTTAAAACAAGCGTACTACGTCATTTTGTAACGAAGGACCATCGTGCGCCATAATGATATTAATAATACTAATAATCACAAAACAAGACTTTTTCCGCTAATCGTGAACTTGATCTAATGGCTGATGCCTTATGAGAAACATTTCCCCCCCAAGAGAGAGAGAGAGAGAGAGAGAGAGAGAGAGAGAGAGAGAGAGAGAGAGAGAGAGAGAGAGAGAGAGTCTGTTCCAGCTACACTGCAAATTTTAATATCTCTCAGATGTCAATAATGCTCGTGCAATTACCAATAATTTGCCATTTCTATTTTAACACTACTGGAGTTTATAACTCATAATTTTTCGGTCTCGCTTTCTTCAAATTAATTAATTCCACCAACCCCCAATGCAGTATGTGAGGTTATATGAAACGGAAATAATTTCCTCTATACTGGAAAAGTAAGCAAAGTCTACCACAACCTAGAAGATGAGTCTACAAAGCAAAAATACGGCATTGTCAAAGGGTGTGTATATGCCCGCATCCATCTGGTTTTTCTCTTTTTTGTATTCTTCTATGTTCTCTATCTTGCGAAAGAGTAAACTTGAAATCATCTTTTTAATTCTTCCTGCACAAAGGCATGTAATTATTTTTTTCTATCTGTAACGATGCAACAGGCAAAGTACGGACAGATATAACGGCCAGACTGTAAGCAACGTCTTAATAATATTTTGCGGCCTTTTACAACAAACGTTTAATGATCTTTACGAAAATAAAATTCGTAACAACAACTACAGAGACAGATAGATGCGTGTTATATTTCACGAACACAAATTCGCTACATGAACTACAGATGAAATAAACAAAATGTTTTAAGTTTTACAAAACAAAATTCGTAACAAAAAAGACAAAAAAGAAAAAAAAATTAAAAAGTTTAAATTTACATCATGGAAGACCTAACTTACCCACACATGTCACTTGAGCAAAGAAATTTATATAAATAAAGTTTAGGGTATTTCTTTTACATAAACACCATCATGGCAGCTATCAATAAGAAAAAATGACTCGTTTCTATGCTCAAAAGCTACGAAGTACGAACATGAATACAAATAAAAAAAATAATTGAAAATAAAAATAAAAATGTTCTCGTAAAAAAAAAAAAAAAAAAAAAAAAAACCTACACGACAAACGCAAATGAGACTTCAAACTGAAGAACATCAATTCAATTCAACAGGCACATAAATTACCAAGTGACAGGGGAAAAAAAACACATACACACACGTCTTAAACCCAAGCAACTCCTAAGAGGCAACACGACCAACAACCAACACACTCCCCTGCGAAGCAACAACATGCAATAACAAAATGAAACAACATGAGAACAACACCTACCTCCTACAGCCAGTTAGTCAGTCAGCCTTGGCTTGTCTTGCCTTCGGTAAAATTTACGTACATTAAATGGGAATATTTATATATATAGCGCCTCTGAACTCTCCTAGGCTTTGTAATTATCATTCAAAACACACACACACAGACGCAAGAGTCAATATCTGACCTTCAGCCGCTATTTACCAGCAATTCTCAGAGACTATCATCCTCCTCCTCCCTCCTCTTCTTCAAACCTGTTTATTGTCCTGTTTTCATTTTGTCCGTGTGTCTCATTTCTCTTCGTGCTGCATAACATTTCGCTGCATCTGTCTAGTTTACTACCGTCGTCTGACACACACACAGAGAGAGAGAGAGAGAGAGAGAGAGAGAGAGAGAGAGAGAGAGAGAGAGAGAGAGAGAGAGAGAACCATCCATGGAAAGCATGACACGAGAGTGAGTTTAACAGCTGATACTGAAAAATCTCACATTAATGTTCTGCGAGAGAGAGAGAGAGAGAGAGAGAGAGAGAGAGAGAGAGAGAGTTGTGAGACGAGAGAGATGAGAGAGAGAGAGTAACCATGGTAACGTTAAAACGTGAGTTTAATCTGCGTAGATACTGCAAACAAAAATCTGATATTAATACTCTGACAGAGAGAGAGAGAGAGAGAGAGAGAGAGAGAGAGAGAGAGAGAGAGAGAGAGAGAGAGAGAAAATGTCATACGCTCACTAAGAGCTTCCAGTCTCTCCTGGAATTCTCCAAACCCCAAATAGGAATTGCATTACCACCAGCAAATGCATAAGTAACTAGAGAGAAAGGGAAAGAATAAAAGGGCAAAAATGCAAAAAGTCCTAAACAATAACAACACAGGACAACAGAATTAGCAATGAAACCAACGGACGGCCAGCCTGAGGGGAAGCTCTGTCAGAGGGCGCCCCGCCCCCTCGGCCACCCCGCCCCCACAACCCTCTTTTTAGAGGGCCCAGAGAATAGGGCGAATATCAAAACATTAAACTTTCAGTTTCATCTCGGCAAACTTTGGTCCTGGGCTGACGAAACGCGAATGGAAGAGGAAAAGTTAAGGAAGAATAAAAAAACAAAAAAAAAATAAAAAGGGGGGGGGGGTAAAAAGGGGGGGGGGGGCGGTGGTGGATGCTGAAAGGACGGAATTGTGGGGGAACGGAAAAAGGAATGTAGTAAGTTGAAAGGTGATTTCCGTCACGGTGGTCTGAAAAACAACAAATAAAATGCACTGCAATGGAATCAACTATATCCCAAGATCAGTTACGAGGTAGCCAACTACAGTATCATAACTTTGTTTGACGATTGAACCAGTTACATTTATTTAAGGCTTGGCATATCATGCATCAAACTACTTACAACTTGAACATTAATGAAAGGTAGATAACATCCAATTTCAGTGCTTCGAGTGAAGATCACAAAACGGTATTTGAAGCTATGCATCATAAATTCAATCACGTCTCTTACCTATATATACTACGGATGATTACAAGAAAGTATTTGAAATTATGAGTATGCAAGTTAACATTTAATCAATTGAGATATTATAATATATATATATATATTATATATTAATATAATATACTATAATATACTTATATTATATATTAAATAAATATATAATTTCAAATAAAATTTTGACATAAACCGTTATATTTTTTTTAATATACAAAGATATTAAGCCAAAAATTTCTCATAATATCAAGTTGTTCCCAGGGTGCAGTGAATCTGACATTAAACGAATTTTGCAACATAATATTTACAAACAAACACACACACACACACACACACACACACACACACACACACACACACCACACACACACACACACATATATATATATTATATATATATATATATATATATATAATTTAAAATCAATTTTTGTCGCATAAACCGTTATATTTTTTTATATTAAAAGATACTAAGCCAAAAATTCGTCATAATATCAAGTCGTTCCCAAGGTGCGGTGAATTTGATATTAAACGAATTTTGTTAACATGATATTTGTAAACAAACACACAGATATATATATATTGAATAAAGTCTCGACACTATATGACAACATACCAATGAACGTGAAGGAACAGCACTCCTTTAACAGAAGAGGGAAATAAAATAAAAAAATAAAAAAAAAACAAATAAAAATAAATAAATGAAAAAATAATGGAAGACCTACTCTAATATGCACCCTTTTGTAACCACCAAATATTGACCTCCAGGTCGACCTTAAGAGTACCCAAGAGACAACGATGTGCGTACGGAAACGTGAAGAAAATGCAGAGAATAAATAAAGAGAAATAGAAAGAGCACGTGTATGTTAGCGTCGTAGGTCGACGGAAAATGTTTTAGTTTAATTTTCTAGAATTTGTTATCTTCGATGGTTTATTTACTACCACAATTCTTCCTTACTCGGATGTAATGTAATTTTTTCGATATTGGTCCAGTGTGAAGTTTATATATATATATATATATATATATATATTCTATATATATATATATATATATATATATATATATATATAATAAGTGGAAATCTGCAGCAGATTCGAAAAATTACATACATCAGGAAACTTTTATATATATATATATATATATATTATATATTATATATATATATATATATATATATACATATATATATATATATATATATCTTATATATATAAACATAATATATATAAATACATCCATATTTATATTGTATTATACATACATACAAATGTATATAATATACATATATATGTATAAGTTATATATAATATTATATATTATATATCAATATATCTATTAATATAATATATATGTGTATATAGGCTGGTCTTAGAAACATGGTGGAGTTCCAGATGTCTCATATAGGGATAATTATTAATTGCCAATTATCAGCATACTACATAAAGATCCAGAATACGGCGGAGAAATTATGCGATAATGATTATTTTTCTTTCAATTGATATTTCGTATCTAACGGCTACTTACATTAACACATTTATCTTTGCGGTATTTAGTATTATTCGTATGAAATTATAATTATTCTTTTATTGGCAAAAATTCTTTAAAAGAGCATATTACTACTTGACTTAGATCGAATATATTCGAGGCTTTGGCTAAGACGTTTTGGGATCACTCCGTCTCCAGCTTCTTCAAGGACGAGAGAACTGCCCTTCAAGGGAGCACCTATAACACTGTATATTAGCAGGCGCACTGGCTCCAAAGCCTCATGAAACAGGAATCAAGAACGGTGGCAACAGTGACACGTCTGAATAGAAGAATTCTCACGACGAAAAACTGGAGAAGCTGACGCGCATTGGAAGCAGTTGGGAAGGAGATTTTGAGCGCCCAAAATGACCACTGGAGTCAGAACGGTATAACTGAACAGCTGCTATATAATACTAATCATAGGAACCTAGAAAAAGACAAGCTCAAAGAAAAGAACATCCTATGTATTAGAAAAGGAAAAAAAAACGAAGGCATTGTGGAGGCGATGTTAAAATTATCTAAAACGTTCGGGGGTTTCGCAGAAAAGTTTCGGATCCTTCATGTCTCCAGCTCCAGCAACGAGGAAGGAACTGTCTTTCGGGAATGAATTCTATAGGTGCACAAACTATAGTCTCCAGATAAGGTCTCCGAAATCCACCATATCATCCTGAAGACTTCAGCAAGAGCAAGTGTCATATTCTAAATGCTAAGTATGAGAACGCAGAGGGTATGGATAATGGATTAGATGAGGCTGTAGATCGATGAAAAGGAAGTGAACGAGTAAGCGCTAAAATGTGAAGAAACGCAGAAAATAAAGCTATCCTGCTAGGAAAATGCATCAAGAAAGCAAAAGATTAGTCAGAAGAGGAACAGAAATTATGAAGAGGATGGTTCTACAGGAAGCTGTGCTCAAAAGACTCCTCACTGGAAGGAATGAAACTTCATTCCAGGGCAGCGAAGTTGGACGGAGAGAAACTTCATTCAGGACGGCAAAGTTGGACGGAGAGAAACTTCATTCCAGGGCAGCGAAGTAGGAAAATGGAAAGACCAACAACAGAGGCAAAGCCCCAAAACAAAGGCTAACAATGGCCAGAGGAACCTCGCAACAGCCAGCCCACGGAGGAAACTATCCTCCTCAGAGGCTGCTTCCCCCCGGAGGTAGCAGATTCCGCCAGGCTGGGGAACGGCCTGAGGAAGGCCTCCACGGCAAAAGGCTAACAATGGCCAAGGAACCTGCCAATAGCCAGCCCACTTGAGGAGAAACTCCTTCTCAGGAGGCCCTTCCAGGGCCCCCCAGGAAAGGTAGGAAAATGGAGGAACCAAAAACAGAAGCTTAGGCCCCAAAACAGGCGGGGAAGGTAACCAATGGGGAAGGCCGGCCAAGCCTCCACGGCCAAAGGCTAACTTGCCAGAGGGAACCCTCGCAATAGCCAGCCCACTGAGGAAAACCAATCCTCCCAGAGGCTGCTTCCCCGGAGGTAGGCAGGATTCCTGCCAGGCTGGGGAAGCCGGGCCTGAGAAGGCCTCCACGGCAAAAGCAACCAATGGCCCCCAAGGACCCTCCGGTAGCCAGGCCCACAGGAAAACAATTCCTTCCCAAATTTCCTGCCAGGCCTGCCATCGGGCCTGAGGAAGGCCTCCAGGCAAAGGCTAACCAATGCCAGAGGAACCTCGCAATAGCCAGCCCACGGAGGAAACAATCCTCCTCAGAGGCTTGCTATTCCCGGAGGTAGGCAGATTCCTGCTGGTCTGGGGAACGCAGGGCCTGAGGAAGGCCATTCCCACGGCATAGGCCTAACAATGGCCCGAAAGGGAACCTAATCGCAATAGCCAGCGGCCACTGAGGAAACAATCCTCCTCAGAGGCCTGCTTTTCCCGGAAGGTAGGCCAGGATTCCTTCCCAGGCTGGGGAAGCGGGCCTGGGAAGGCCTCCAAACGTCAAAGTGCCTAACCAATGGCCAAGGAACCTCGCAATAGCCGCCACGGAGAAACAATCCTCCTCCCCAGGAGGCTGCTTCCCCGGTAGGTAGGCAGGATTTCCTGCCAGGCTGGGGAAGCGGGCCTGAGGAAGGCCTGCCACGGCAAAGGATTAACAATGGCCTAGAGGAACCTCGCAATAGCCACCCACGGGTAGGAAACAATTCCTCCTCAAAGGAGGCCTGCTTTCCCCCGGAGGTTAGGCAAGGATTCCTGCCAGGCTGGGGAAAGCGGGCCTGAGGAAGGCCTCCACATGGCAAAAGGCTAACAAAATGGCAGGAGGAACCTTCGCCAATAGCCCAGCCCACGGAGGGAAACTAAATCCTTCCTCAGGAGGGCTGCTTCACCCCGGAGGTAAGGCATGGATTCCTGCCAGGCTGGGGAAAAGCGGGCCTGAGGAAGTGCCTCCACGGCGAAAGGCCTAACAATGGCCAAGAGGGGAACCCTCGCCAATAGCCAATCCGCCCACGGAGGAAACATCCGAATCCCCATCGGAGGGAGGCTTCCGCCTTCCCTGGAGGTAGGGCAGGATTCCTGCCCAGGCCTGGGAAGCGGGGCCTGAGGGAAGGCCTCCACTGGCAAAAGGCTAACAATGGCCTAGAGGAACCTCGCAATAGCCAGCCGCCCACGGAGGAAACTATCCTTCCTCAGAGGTGGCTTTGCCCTTCCCCGGAGGAAGGCAGGATTCCCTGCCAGGTCCTTGGTGGGCAAGCGGGTCCTGAAGGAAGGCCTCCACTGGCCAAAGGCTAACAATGGCCAGGAGGAACCGCCCGCAATAGCCAGCCACACCCGGAAGGAAACTATCCTCCTCAGAGGCCTGTGCTTCCCCGGATCCCCCCGGAAGGCAGGCAGGATTCCCTGCCAGGCTGGGAAGCGTGCCTGAGGAAGGCCACTCAAACGGCAAAGGCTAACAATGGCCAGATTGAACCTCGCAATAGCCCCCACCAGGAAACTATCCTCCTCACGGAGGAGGCGAATTCCTCCAGGCCTCCGGGCAGAGGCTGCGGCCCCTCGGAGGTAGGCAGGATTACCCTGCCAGGGCTGGGAAAGGCGGGGAACCGCGGGGCCTGAGGAAGGCCTCCACGGCAAAGGCTAACAATGGCCAGAGGAACCTCGGCAATAGCCAGCCCACGGAGGAAACTATCCTCCTCAGAGGCTGCTTCCCCGGAGGTAGGCAGGATTCCTGCCAGGCTGGGGAAAGGGCCTGGAAGGAGGCCTCCACGGCAAAGGCTAACCAATGGCTAGAGGGAACCCTCGCAATGCCAGGCCCAGGAGGAAAATATTTCCTCCTCAAGGAGCTTCCCCGAGGTAGGCAGGGATTCCTGCCAGGCTGGGGAAGCGGGCTGAGGAAGCCTCCCACGGCAAAGGCAACAATGGCCTCCGAGGAAACCTCGCAATAGGCCCAGCCCACGGAGGAAACTAATCCTCCTCAGAGGCTGCTCCCCGGAGGGGAGCAGGATTCCTGCCCAGGCAAGGGGAAGCGGGCCTAGGAAGGCCTCCACGCAAAGGCGAACAATGGCCAGAGAAACCTCGCAATAGCCAAGCCCACGGGGAGGAAAACAATCCTCCTCAGAGCTGCTTCCCGGAGGAAGGCAGGATTCCGCCAGGCTGGGGAGGCTCCTGAGGGCCAGGCCTCCACGGCAAAGGGGGGTAACAATGGCCAGAGGAACCTCGCAATAGGCCAGCCCACGGGAGGAAAAATCCTCCTCAGAGGCGCTTAACGGAGGTAGGCAGATTCCTGGCCAGGCGGGGGAAAGGCGGGCCGCGAAGGCCTCCACGGCAAAAGCTAACCCAAATGGCCAGAGGAAACCTCACAATAGCCAAGCCCACGGAGGAAAACTATCCTCCTCAGAGGCTGCTCCCCGGAGGTAGCAGGATCTGCCAGGCTGGGGAAGAGGGCCTGAGAAAGGCCTCCACGGCAAAGGCTAACAATGGCCAGGAGGAACCCTCGCAATAGCAGACAACGGTGGAACAATCCTCCTCAGAGGCCTGCTTCCCCGGAGAAAGGCAGGATTCACCGCCAGGCTGGGTGGGAAGTGGGGCCTGAGAAGGCCCCACCCGGCAGGACAGAGGCTAACAATGGCCATGAGGAACCTCGCAATAGCCAGGCCTCACGGAGGAAACAAATTCCTCCTAAGAAGGCTGCTTCCAACCCCGGAGGTAGGCAGGGATCTGCCAGGCCTGGGAAGCGGGCCTGCGAAAGGCCTCACGCGCAAAGGAGCTAACAATGGCCAGGAGGAACCTCCACAATAGCCAGCCCACGAGGAAACTATCCTCCTCAGAGCTGGCGGTCCCCGGATGGTAACGCAGGAATTCCAATGGCCAGGATGGGGCCCCAGCGGGCCTGAGGAAAGGCCTCCACTGGCAAAGGCTAACAATGGCAGAGGGGACTCGCAATAGCCAGCCCCCGGGCGGAGGCGGAAACTATCCTCTCCCAGAGGCTGCCTCCCGGAGGTAGGCAGGATTCTGCAGGCTGGGGAAGTGAGCGGTGATGATGGCCCCGAATTGCCAAAATAACGGCCCGATGAGGGCCAAAGGATCCTCAGCCTAGACACCCCTTGGTGGAAGGCAGGCTTCCTGCCAGTGTGGGAAAGCAGGCTTGTACTCATAATTGAACCATTTAATAAGAATACGTCATAAAGCATTGTGTATTAATTCATCAATATATCAAGGCCACTTGGGTGAGAAATCATAACTGATTCTGAATGCTTAAAATAAAAGTTATAATAATACATCTATCATAAGAAAAACGAAATGACAACAAGATAAAACCTCGCTGACGTTAATCTTATATCAAAGAAGAAACGATCCAAAGTGGGAAAAAGATTAGCTGTGTAAACATACACGAAGCTAAAAAGAGGCAATTAAGAAAAATAAATACATCACTACATGAATGTAGATTCTGTAGGCCTACCGGCCAAACTTCAAGACCCCCGAATTACATATGCATTAAATCGGTTTCCTTTCCACAATTCAGCTTCAATTAATAAGTTCCGCGCTCTGAATGGAGTCGGGGTCCTATTACCGCATTTCCAATACATAAGAAACGCTCCCGACAAGGATAGACGGAAATCAGAGGCCTATACACCACATTAAGGGTTAGGCCTAATTGGGCATTTGAGGAATTAAAAGCTGCCTTAAGGGTGATGCACACTATGTGGGTTTAGATCAATACATTGTGTTTATTTTCCATTTTCCTCTTATATTTTTGTGTGGTTTGAGTAGGTCTTCCATAGTGAATACCAGACATACATTTATTTATAATAATATATATATAGATATATATATATATATATATATATATATATATATATATATATATATCAATAGAAGGATCCACAGTAATATCCTTGTTTATCTAGATATAATATATTTTGGAAAATATATACAAAGCTTAAACATTTCGTCTGATCCACCTGCCGACTTGATCACTAAGCAAATGAACACAGTGGTATTGGGGAATACTGGAATACAGAACAATTTACTTTTGAGTGAAGAAGTTTGCAAAAGGGCAAGAATAAAGAACTTCAGAAATGTGTACAGCCTCCTTCAATCTGATAATGTAGATAACCAACTTTCGCCCGTTCCAGAGTCTGATCTACAAACTACCTTTTTGGCTAACGACCCTCAAGATGTCATTCAGGAAGAAGACCGGCGCTTTGTCCCGCCTCGAAAATCACAGCGAATTATGGAAAGGACTACGACCCAATGACTTGTTCGCATTTTTTAACCTTGTTAATTTTTTGTCTGTTTGTTTATGTTTATTTGGAATTCTTCACCAATACCATGTCTCATTTGCTTAGTAATCAATTGAGTCCACAGGAGGATGGACGAAAGCTTTAAGCTTTGTATATATTTCCATAAATATATTATATCTAGATAAACAAGGATATTACTGTGGACCCTTCTATTGATTTCTTGGAAGCACGATACAGTGTTTTTATATTGCATATATATATATATATAATATATATATATATAGATATATATATATATATATATATATATATATATAAAATTCAATAATCAACATAGATCACATGATAAGCACCATGCAACAATTTCGAAAAATACTTAATCATGAAAACTGTTTAGACAATCATTAAAAAAAAGATGACCTTGGATCAACAAACGTGAAACCAGACAAAACAAAATATATTCCACACAGCACCGTGCATCTTTCGGCCTACTTACGATGCAAAACTGTTTGTCTTTCTGCTAAGTCAAGACAACAGCAGCAATGACGAAAGTAATTCGACGAAACAGGAACAGGCGGTCCCTGGAGGCAACCCCCCCCCCCCCCAAAGGATGTGTAAGAGAGAGACGGACCCATTCATTGCATTCATTACCTCTCCTGACATTGAGGTCAAGATCAATTTTACTACGCGATTAATTACAGAAAACGATACGGCCTCTGAAAAGGGATTCTGTCCACTCCACTCAAAAAAAATAAGTCGATATATATATATATATATATATATATATATATATATATATATATATATATATATATATATATATATATAAAGACCTTTTTGCCCTTGGAAATTCCTTAAAACAAGCTTTGTCGAGCACTTTTCAAAAGTACCTTCTCTTCTCTTCTATCAAAAGTGCCTAATGACCTAGAATACGGATCTCTCTTATGTCTGAAGTTATCAAAATCACACAGGGCGTTTGCTCGAGATAATCAACGTTCAGTAAATGTAAACGATTACCTCCTTCAATATGGCGCTCAAAATCTGAAATCCTTGATGACAATGAATATCAAATTAGGCCACAGGCCAGGAACCGGGAACGAAAGTCGTCTAGAGCCATAATGAGATGAGAAGTGATGGATAATATTTATAAAAAAAAATAACTTACTAAAACAAAAATCTTTTACATCCGAGTTATATCTCCGTTAACAGTACCATTAATCTAAATACAGCGTTGGTAATAAATACTTCGTTCATTCAATACGATGCAAAATGATGGATAACGCTGGAAAAAAAGTATTTATAAAATTAAAGCGTTTTATATCCATGTAATGTTTCAGTTTGCAGGTACCAAAAATCTAGTTACAGCGCACACATTCCCATGCAAAATACAACCGTACGGTATTATCAATCACAAGCAAAACAGGTATGTACAGCACGAGCAAGGATACGGCGCCCTATCGACCGATCTACTTTGCGGTTTAATCAGACCAATTAGCGACCCTTCTCAGGGCAACAACATGCCAACGGTCTCACAGATATGAAATTAGATCATCATCCCGGGGCAGGACACGCTCGACATATTTGCTTTTCGTTTGGAACCCGAATTGGGTGACACAACTTGAGGCCCAGTTGGTTCCAGATGGGAAATATAACGAGTGTTTGTTCTGGATATTGGCTGTTATCATTCTTACACACATACACACACACACATACCTACGCGAACACAGAGGCTACAATGGGAAGCTAGGTAAATATAGCAAGGAAATCATGGGAAAAAAAAACAGGCTGAGCAATCAGCCACGAGCATTTATATTATTAGTTTACAACTGCATCTTTCGTATATGGAAGTTTGAACTTGAAAACAGATAACTGGAGAAGGTAATCAAAATAGACTGACACTAGTATGTGGGACGATGACATATGTTACAAGTAAAAGAAAAAAAAACATATATGTGGGTGTGTGCGGCGTGTGTATTTGTATATATACGTGCGCGCGTATTCGTAAGAGAATCCACCTGTACATATTTGTCAATTATAATTGGTATTAGATGTCCGTCAATTAGAATTGACAATAATACCAAGATATTTTTTTACTTTTATTTAGCTAGACTACGTAATCAACAAACAGCTGGGATACCTACAAACCATGTTACCATTTCATATCAACGTAATTGTATTTCATTGCAGTTAAAAAAAAATCATATTCTTAAAATTTAGAGTCGAAATGGGGAGGTTAACTTAACCGAAAAGAAATGTTCCTATACTCCTCTGTAAAAAAAAATAAATATAAAAAAATTAGTAAAAATAAGGAGGCAGGGATACATAATTTGTCTCATCACGTAAAGACTGTGACAAATGACCTTCCCAATGTAATCAAGTCTAGTGTTACCCACTGGGCATCGAAATATGCGAACTAAAACTCTGAACAAACGTATTTTCTGTTCTTCGCAGAGTACTTGCTTCTCAAGGCATTTCTGTGAACGAACTATAACGATATTTTTCATGTTAGGAAGCTCATTTTATACATTTTAAAACTTAACTGTTTCACGAGTTGAAAATAACAGAGAAAATATATTGTATACTCTATACAATAAAATAAAGTAACATTAGATATACCTATCTATCTGTATATCTAGAGAGATATACAAAAGTACCAAAATAAAACCTACTTCGACCTCAATGCAGGCAGCCCGTAAGTAAGCACGAAGGCGAAAGGACTCAGACACAGACACAGACGGACCTTGCTTGCTTGGAGAAGCAAAGGGCAGAGGGAGCAAAAGCAAACGTCTATGGAATCTTAAAGGGCGACATGGAAATGCCATTAGCAATGCAAGCAGCCCCTCATAAATAAGTCCGCGTCCTTTCTTGCTTCCAAGCACAAATCTCTCCCACCCTTGACTCTGCCTCCCGAATCCTCAGCGATGGACTGACGTTCCGTTCCGTTTGCCGTCTCATGGATGGATGGATGGATGGAAGAGAGAGAGAGAGAGAGAGAGAGAGAGAGAGAGAGAGAGAGAGAGAGAGAGGGAGTATGCCAAAATCATCCAGGTTAAAAGTACCTTCTATTTAATAAAAAAAAAAGTTGATACAGAGAGAGAGAGAGAGAGAGAGAGAGAGAGAGAGAGAGAGAGAGAGAGAGAGAGAGGGGATACCAATACAATCACAGAGTAAAGTACCCCTAGTTAATATACAAAACTGAAACCGAAATACAGAGAGAGAGAGAGAGAGAGAGAGAGAGAGAGAGAGAGAGAGAGAGAGAAATACCAAAACAATCCCAGGCAAAAGTACCCCTACTTAATAAATCAAAACTGAAACCGAAATGCAGAGAGAGAGAGAGAGAGAGAGAGAGAGAGAGAGAGAGAGAGAGAGAGAGGTTGTATAGTAGCACAAATTCAACTTAAAGTTCTTTAATACTGCCCTCCAACATACAATATAACTGCATTTGCGCAAACCTTGACGCCAAAAATATAATTCCTGTAACATCACTTCTGATATATTCAACAACAGTTGCATCAAAAATGGCCTCAGGATTCCAGCCAGGAGATTGCTGGTTCGAGTATTAACAGTAGGAAAAATCTACATACAATTTCCAACATGAATGCTGAGTGAGCGTTTTTTTTGGAAAAAAAAAACTCGCTTTTCCGTAGGTCATTTTCGAAAAAAAAAAACGCATCGCTTTTCCGGACGTCTATAAAACACAAATAAACCACAAATGTCTTTATAACAATCCAATGGCCACGTCACAAGACTTTCCTTCTAAATTGCTTATGAATTATTCCATTCGGCCGACGTTGCGACAATACGTAATTTCCCCGAACCTGATTCGAGATTTTTATCTGGACCCACACCAAACCGAGGCAGAAACTTCTTTCATCTGCCAACAAAACACTGTCGACCCCAAAAACCCATCGGGGAATGAATGGTAAAATACCCTCGATGTGTTTCTGATATGACTGCCATTTTCTCTATAAATGCATCGTCCAAAAGATAAACGGAAAGAATTCTAAAATGTCTGCATCTCGAGGAACGAATGCTACTTTATCATGTGACGGAACTGCCAACCGCCCATCAATTTCTGTACGTAGTCTCAAAAATAATGAGAGAGAGAGAGAGAGAGAGAGAGAGTTGGAAGAGGGTGGTGTAAGAGGAATGGAAGCATGATACATTCGACATGAAAGAGTAATGCTGAATTGGACAAGGAATAGTTTAAAATATGATCTTGAGAAAGGTCACACATGATCTTTAAGATTAAAAAATAGAGAGAGAGAGAGAGAGAGAGAGAGAGAGAGAGAGAGAGAGAGAGAGAGAAATATATCACCTACAGTCAACTTATATAACACAAAAAGCTCCGCTTCTGGAAGTTAGATTTACATATGCTGCGAACTTTTCATTTACCTAGAGAGAGAGAGAGAGAGATTCAAGCCCACCTTAAACACCAATGGAAAGAGCAATCAAAGGGTTACCCTGAGAATTCTTTAAGGGTCTAAGAGCCCTTTCTTAACGGCACCTCAAGAGGCCCTTAAGGGATCTAAGGTGGTCTCTCCAGGGAGACGCTCGAGACATGGCCCCCAGACACTAAGGAAGGTAGGTCTTCAAGGCTCAATGGCGGCTTTCTCCTGCTGTGCCTTCTCCTTCATTTATTTATTATTTTTTAAATCATTTTAGGTGCGATTTCACATGTATTTTCAACCATTTCTTTTTCTGAAAGGTACGAGGAGAGAGAGAGAGAGAGAGAGAGAGAGAGAGAGAGAGAGAGAGGGAGAGAGAGAGAAGAGAGAGGCTTCACAGTGCTAAAAATGTGTGTGTGTGTGTGAGTGAGTATATATATATATATATATATATATATATATATATATATATATATATATATATATATATATATATATAGATATATATATCTTGGCCACAAACACAAAGAAGCGCTGAAAATATCATAACACGAAATAAGTATATACCAAATAGTATTCAAAAAGCAATTATCGTTGAAAAAAATCTTCCACAAAAATGAGGAATTCCTAGGCACTTACAAACTCATCTGCCTGAATAAAATATTGGAATGCTCAATATTCACATTAATTGCTCCACAAAACCAACCGAAATAGCTCGTCCCGAATGACAAAGAAACCAAAAGCAAACACCAGCCGATGATGAAGTCAAAAGCCCAAAGAATCTTATTTTCTTTTTCAGTTGGTTTGAGTCCTTCTGGGGCCACCGGTGGATACATTACAATGCTAATGGCAAACATGATCGGGAAAGACTTCAATTCCGCAACAGAATTCAATTATCTTTTGCCAATGGAATGAGAAATAGCGGAAGAGTAACAAAGGATATAGAGAAAGGGGGGAGACGGCAAACAATAAAGAAGATAGGAGATACCAAACCACAACGACAGAAGTAGTGAACGATACAGACAGGAAGTGATACTATTATTATTATTATTATTATTATTATTATTATATTATTATTATTATTATTATTATTATTATTATTATTCAGAGGGTGAACCCTATTCACATGGAACAAGCCTACCACAGAGGCAACTTGACTTGAAATTCAAGCTTCCAAAGAATATTATGGTGTTCATTCGAAAGAGGAAACAGAGGGCAGTGGGATATACAGAGAGAAGAGATCAGCTATTAGAAAAAATAGATAAATCAACAAATAAATAAATAAATATATGAAAATGTAAAGTAAATGATGAAAATACAAGGAAAATACGGATGGACTTTAACAGTCAGTACAAGAAGGATGCGCAGATATGGAAAGGAGTCTTTCCACTCCACTCTTCCATTCGCAATACTTCCAGATTCTGGAACTTTATCTGGACTCCCCATAGAATTCAAGTTCGAGAGGTAAATCTGCCCAAACTTACAGACCGAACGCTTTGAATTGACTCTTGAATGTTCGGCTTGTACCTACAGCACGAATGAAGTATAAAAGGAAAAGGAAATACCGTGGAGAGAGAGAGAGAGAGAGAGAGAGAGAGAGAGAGAGAGAGAGAGAGAGAGCGAGTTACAAGGATTAGGATGTCTCAAAGACTTGTTAGTCCAACCGAGGAGACTTTGTGTCGTCACGTGAGAGAGAATAAATAATTGCAGCTTCGACATCACTGTTTAGAGAGAGAGAGAGAGAGAGAGAGAGAGAGAGAGAGAGAGAGAGAGAGAGAGAGAGAGAATTTCAACTATGGCGGGATACACTTCAACAAGAGCCGCTTTCTTCTCTCTCCAATCAAAGCTACAACACAAAACATTAATCCCTAACAACTGTGTAGTACCTGATTCACATTTTTGAGAAACTTCCCCCATTGTTTCATTTCTCGCTTGGGATCAAATGTAAGGTCCTTCGGTTGCGCGCTGAGAGTGCTACCACTGCACCACCCGAGGGAAGAGAGAGAGAGAGAGAGAGAGAGAGAGAGAGAGAGAGAGAGAGAGAACAAAGTATGCCAACAGCATCCCGAGTAATAAAACCTTCTACATAGAAAACAAAATTGACACTAAATAGAAAACCAAAGAAACACGCACATGTCAAGAGGAGAGAGAGAGAGAGAGAGAGAGAGAGAGAGAGAGAAGAGAAGAAACAATAACTTCTTATTAAAAAAAAAAAATTAAAAAAAAAAAAAAAGAACTGACAGAAGTTTAGAAAACCAAAGAAGCACACGCATGACAAAAGACGACAAGACAGAGAGAGAGAGAGAGAGAGAGAGAGAGAGAGAGAGAGAGAGAGAGAGAGAGAATTTAGGCAATGACTGCACTAAAGCTAAACACGTTTCCTCGCTTAGCTAATGGAGGTAAAAGTTTGCATAAACAATTCGATGGCGTTACCTAATCGCCAATTTTACGTTCTTGGCTGAGAGAGAGAGAGAGAGAGAGAGAGATCGAATTCGCTTAGACGAGCCTCGCTAATAGACGACACCTGTCGGCGGACGGGAATAAAACTATCGTAAATTCCTTTCCAATTTGCGACATCCGTTCGCTCGTTGGGGATGGGGGATTTATCTGCAGTCGTCATCTGTTCCGTTGACTCAGAGGTACTATGGGGGATTAATCTTCTATCATTTCCTCTAGTGGCTTTCAGAGATAGGGGATTTATCAGCTGTGGTTTCAAAGCGGCATCTACAGAGGAGTCAATGATCTGTCGTTTTACTGCAAAAAAATAGAAGTCGCAACAAC
This sequence comes from Macrobrachium nipponense, assembly GCF_015104395.2. Taxonomy (NCBI): domain Eukaryota; kingdom Metazoa; phylum Arthropoda; class Malacostraca; order Decapoda; family Palaemonidae; genus Macrobrachium; species Macrobrachium nipponense. Next base: position 42,309,792 of record NC_087203.1, read on the forward strand.
GCAGTCTTGCTTAGAGAGAGAGATCATTGATATCTACTGCATATAGGAATTCTCTCTCTCTCTCTCTCTCTCTCTCTCTCTCTCTCTCTCTCTCTCTCTCTCTCTTCCGAGCTATACACAAGGCAACAGATGCCCCAGAGTACAGCCATCCCCACATTATTTTCAACGTCGCTTGATATTTGACCGTTTACACCAGGCAATGGCGGCCATAGAGAGAGAGAGAGAGAGAGAGAGAGAGAGAGAGAGAGAGAGAGAGAGAGAGAGAGAGAGAGACTTTTTTTAATGGTTCTTGTCATACTGACAGACATATCATAAGGGGACAAATTAAATAAGAGAAAGTACCGCAGTTTGTGTGTGAGTATTGTGTGTGTGTGTGTGTGCGCGCGCCGGAGAGAGAAGAGAGAGAGAGAGAGAGAGAGAGTTAATAGTACTTGTCAAACTGACGTATACATATAACCAACAGGACAATTTAAATAAGACAAAATGCACCAGTTTGATAGGTTATGTCCAAACCTATACCTTTTCTAACCCTTACGAATCAAACCATCATTTTTCTCCAAATCCACGCGCATGCGCCAGGGCGCTGGTATAATCTTCCCTCTCTATCTACATAGTTTTCTAACATTTCACAACCCCTTGAAAATATCATTCAAAGTGAGAGAAATGATCAATATCAGTCTTATAGATCACTCATATAGGATTGATTTGTTTTTATCCCAATGACTGAAATAGTAAAGAACGGGAGAGGTATATAATAACAAGAATAATGATAAAAACAATAATAACAAACGTTCTTTCAGCTCAAGGTCATACATCACATTGTTAATAATAATAATAATAATAATAATAATAATAATAATAATAATAATAATAATAAGGGTTATGCCAGTGGATATTGTTCCCATAATCATAAGGACACTAGGCACGATCCCAAGATCCCTGAAAAGGAACCTGGAAAAACTAGATGCCGAAGTAGCTCCAGGACGTCTGCAGAAGAGTGTGCTACTAGAAACAGCGCATATGGTGAGAAAAGTAATGGACTTCTAAGAAGGCTGGATGCAACACGGAACCCCACACTATAAATACCATCCAGTTGAATAGGATGAATGTGATAAAAAAATAATAATATTCTTTATTTCAGCTCAGGGTAATATACAGAGGTAGATGATATGGAAAAGATACACAATTTACATACATGGGAGAAGTTATTTCAATAATAAAAAGGTACACTCAAACGGCAGTAATAATAACAATCATAATAATATAATATTAGTAATATTAATATCAATAAGAAGTATGTACATAAAAATACATTGCCAAGCCAACTTGAGGATAAAGAAATACACAACATCTTTTTGGCGTTTGTGAATCTTTAGCGTTCAAACTATGCTTTTACGTATAAAGTACAGTATCAATATCATCATCATATAATTTTAACCACCATATAAAAATCAGCAAAACAATTTTAATATAATTTTAAATTTTTAATAATATGTATAATAATATATATATAATATATATATATATATATACCTAATAATATATATATATGAATAACTTGATCACGAAGTATATAAAACGAAATACTGGCTATCTTTGTTTTTCATTTTTTCCTTCATGGCAAAAAAACCTTTATATAGATAATATATATATATATATATATATATATATATATAGATATATATATATATATAGGATATATATTTATATATATCTAGGAAATATATATTTATTGATATCTAGTACCCCACTTTCAGCCAATGAGGACACAGCGCCATCCCAATGACTCCCCCCCCCCCCCCCCCTTCTACTTAAACCTGAGGAGGAGACTCATACAGTCCATACGTTTACTCTTAGAGGTTTGAAAATAACCCTTATTGACAGTAAACGACTTGCCCTTCGTCTTTTATCTGATAAACGACCATTTAAAAAGTCCACGACCGCCGTTCGCCGTAGGTTCATTACGGCGAGACATATGTCCCACTGTGGTATTCTAGATAAGCCCCGGAGTTATAGGCGGGTGGGGGGTGGGGGGGGGGGGGGGTCTTACTTCCACTGGGGCTGTTCCGCCCGCCGCAGCCTAGCTGAAATAATGCATCTTTTTACGGCGTGGCGATTAGAGTTATCTGATAAATGTCTTTGTCGTCTTCTGGAAACAGATTAATGGCTATCAACTATACTGGGTTGAGTGAGGTGACGATGTTCGCAGAGGAGATAAGAGTAGCATGAGACATTTTTTTTTTCTTAGCAACTACTGACTAAAAATTAAATCACGAAAAAGGAAATGGATAAATTTTACTGAACCATTACTTTTCATTCTCTGTGAAAACGGAGAGTATCATACTGGTTGTCTTAAGATTTGCTGCTATTATTATTATATTATTATATTATTATTATTATTATTTTATTATTATTTTGGTAGAAGACCCTCTTTTAGGCAAATGCTGTTATAAAGAATGGCAGAATTAAGCGAGTTGATTTTATATAGTTTTTTTCTATTTTCGTTACAATTCGCTTCTCAGGCTCAGAAACATCGCCGAGTCTGAGCAGCGAATTGTAAGGAAAATAGGAAAAAAACAATATATAAAATCAACTCGCCTTAATTCTACCATTCTTTTTAACAGCATATTATTATTATTATTATTATTATTTATTATTATTATTATTATTATTATTATTAGTAATGCACTCTTGGGGGTAAAAATTCTATATGATTCAAGTGCCTCTCCCCTACATCAGGGACACTTCTAACCCTTAGTCATAACAAACGGTAAACGGGAGAAATTAGTATGAAAATAAAAAAATAAATAAAAAAAACTCATTTGGTTAGTAGGTCTCAACCCCTCCGGATACTGATCTTTAATACCGATCTTTTATGGCCATAACCTTACCCAAAACAGCTGGGAGAGGTTACCCCCATCTGTCCATCCTCGATGCACCTGGTCACACACGCGAGAGGCCTAAGGAAAATAGGTCGTGAGGTTCGTCTTCAAGTCAGGTCGGAGACAGAAATGATAATATTAATACGTAATTCTAATGCAAATAAATAAAATAAACAAGATGATAATAATAATTTAACAGCATTGGATATATGAATCATCGCAAGTGTTTTACAGATGCCGACATATAATAAATATTAAAACATTTGATCCTTATAATCCGTATAACTAAAATTAGCTAGAGGAAAATAATAATAAAAGAGCAAAGGATGCAAGAATAATCACATGTGTTTTACAGATGCCGACATAATATAATTAACAGTAAAGAGAATTACATCCCAGTTAAAGGAATGTGGGTCAAGGTTCACGGTTATACGATGGTCCTTCAATCTTCAAGTTTTACTAAATGTTCATATTCAGCTTATTGATTACGAGATAAGTAATAGAGTTTTTTTGTTTCTTTTTTTTTTTTTTTTTTGCATACACACACACACACACACACACACACACACACATATATATAATATATATATATATATATATGATATATATATATATATATATATATATATAATATATATATAAATATATAAAACGTCAGTGTAATTCTGAAAAGTATTATCAATATTAATATAAGAAAGGGCTAGCGGTACGGGCGCTCACCATGGGGCCGAAAGACGCCAAATTTAAATTTTATACTTTTATTTATACATAACGTGCACATCTCGAATATAACTTTGTATATACACTCAACCGTAATACAAATATACATTTTCAATCAACACACGTATAATCCACGTCCTAAATGGCTACTACTAAACCATGAAACATATTGACACTCACAGGGCAACTGCTGCTCTTAAAAACTTCGAAGTTTAAAGCTCCCACCGCTGCTGGTTCCATCAAGCCCCCCCCAGTACACTCTTCCGAAGGTAAAAACCCTTTTTGCCGAAATCACCTGCAATCCATATACTTCTACCACTCCCTCACCATAACTTTTTTTACAGGCAGCGCGACGAGGCCCTTTCCTTCTATCAGTTTCCACAAAACCTCGTCACTTTTATCGCCCTGAGCCTTTTTCCCCAGAAACCGTCCGCGACAATTACGGACCATCAGCAGCGGCGACCTTCCGAGTGCCATCCGAAGGTTGGACACCCGAGCATAAAGCGGCTACAGAAACAATTATTGGCTCAGTGAAAATCACCTCTCGGCGGCGGCACACATGGTGTGGATATGGAATCAGAGAACGGACTGGGGAGGGGGGGAGGGTATGAGGGAGACAAAGGGGGGAAAGGAGAGGGAGACAGAAAGACACTAGAGAGAGAAAGAGTGGGGGGAGAGGGGGCGGGGGGAAGGAAGGGGGCGTTATAGGGGTAGATTCCATCTTCATAAAAATCTTTTAAAAGCCTTCGAGGCGAAAGCCGACGTCGTCGTCATCGTCGTCGCCATGGAAGGGAGGATGTGGGTGGGGGTAGGGGGTGGGGGGAGGGGGATGGGACCCACTCCGACATCTGAAACGACATTTTAAGAATCAGGTCGCATCCTAGACTTCCATTTCCTCTTTGGGAGGGATGGGGCGCCGGGAGGAAGACGACAGCAGCAGTAGCAGTAGTAGGAGCAAACTCATTCGACGGCGGTGGAGAGGACGTAAAAGAGAGTCGTAAAAGAGTTCACTAAAAACGACGCCGAAGGAAAATGTTGATAACACACAAGTAAATGACTCCAAGGAAGAAGAAGAAAGTACCTCCAATGGGAAAGAAAAGAAGAAAAATAAAAAGAAAAGAGCGGTGAATTAAGGAAAGACATGTTACAATTACGCAAGAGGTATCTGAATTCCGACAATATTTCACTTCCAGGTCTTGCTCTTTGAAAGAGCAAACATAAATCGCGTTTCCATACTTGTGAAATATAACAAAAACGCAGAATTACAGAGTACAATAAAAAGAAATATTATTTTCTCACGGCTCAAAAAAAAAAAAAAAAATTTCATACTGCATGGGAAATTTTTTTTTTTTTTTTTTTTTTTTTGAGCCTCCATGGTACACAAACATTATCTTAAAATTTCGGATTTATCTACTGTAAAACTGATATATTTAAGTAATTACACATTTATGTAAATGTAAACTTGTACTCCAATTGTTATTTTAGCTTACAAAGGGTAATAACTCCGGCCCTTTTTTAACAACTGGTTATTATTATTATTATTATTATTATTATTATTATTATTATTATTATTTATTATTATTAACATTATAATTTAATATAACTAATAATAATTAATAATAATAATTAATATTATTATTATTATTATTGTTATTATTATTATTATTATTATTAAATTCAAATTTCTCGTACACCTTTCATTCATTCACACAGATACATACAGATATGTGTACGCACATTTTATAAATACACATATGCACACCCAAGCAATCTAAAACAGATTAGAAGCTAAAATTAAGAAAAACTTCCACTAATTAATCACGATCAAGCATAATTAAGTTTCGGAAAACGAACCGCCTTTTCTTCCATGCAAATTAATTCGCGAACTCATTGCTATGCTTGAGATAGCGCCAAAAATTTCGCATAATTAAAAAAAGAAAAAAAGAAAAAAAATCGGCAATTCGCCCAGAAAAAAAATATAACGTATCCTTCGGTAAATTAATACGGATACACAATCTGCAATAGATTAAAAAGTTATAATTTTGCGCAAGGCTCCGGCGAAATGCAATATTTTAATCCGGTGTATTCGTCAGTGTACCTGTCATGGGCACATTTTCTACTGAACCTGAATATTACTGGAAAAATCTACCGAATCAACAGTGTTGCCTTTAAAAATTCATTGTATTTAATTGAATATAGAATTTAGGCCAAAGGCCAAGCACTGGGACCTACGAGGTCATTCAGCTCTGAAACGGAAAATGATAGTAAAAGGTTTGAAAGGTTTAATAGGAGGAAAACCTCAAAGCAGTTATGATATGAAACGATCGTTAGGAGAGGGTGGAAAGTAAGATGGATGAAAGAGAATATGAAATGAGGTACAGTAAAAGAAACGAAAAGGGTACCTATTAGGAAGACGTCCCACAAAAATAAATAAATAAATAAAAACTTAATGCCATATACACGACTGTGTCGACTCCACTCTTCAAGTATTTTGCCTCAATACATTTTATTTAGGCAATTCACGTCCATAAGTATATTTAACATAGGCATTTTACGATGTGAAATAAAATTTCTTTAGGTAGGAAAGTCAAGAAATATAATTGCTTTAGGCATTTTGCGTTCGGAAATGTATTTTCGTTGATATTCTACGCCAAGAAATATATTTTCTTTGGGTATTTTGCACCAATACATTTTATTTAGGTATTTTATGTCAATACGTATATTCTACACAGGTATTTTACGCCATGAAATACATTTTATTTAAGTATATAACTCGAGAAATAGGTTGCTTTAGGTATTTTGCGTCAAGAAATATATTTTCTTTGTCTACTCTACGTCAATAAAAATATTTACTTTAGGTATTTTGGGTCAATACCCTTTATTTAGGTATTTTACGTCAATTAGTATATATATTCTATATAGGTATTTTACGTCATGAAATAAATTTGCTTTAATTATATAAAGTCAAGTAATATACTTGCTTTATTATTTTGCTTCAATAAATCTACATTCTTTGAGTTCTCTGCGTCATAAAATACATTTTCTTCGGGTAATTTGCGGCAGGAAATGTATTTCCTTGAGGTATTCTACGTCAAAAAATCTATTTTCTTTAGTTATTTTGCGTCAGGAAATGTATTTTCTTCAGGTATTCTACGCCACGAAATATATTTTCTTCAGGTATTTTACGTCAAGAAATAATTCTAATATGATGTTCACTGCCTCCTTTTCTAAGGACTCCACCTACCACAGAAGATCTTCGTAAATGAGGGTATAATCTGAACTTTCATTTCCTTTTCGTAAAAAAAAAAATTAATCGCACTCAAATGAATTAAATAAAAACACGACACGGGACTAAATTCTCTATCCTTTCCACTTTATTATTTCCCACACGAAGAACGACAGCAAACTTTGGATAATAAACAGAGCAAACTCCAAAAATCTCCGGATAATGAACACAGAGCCAACTCGAACTGCCATCAAACCATTTAGTAACGTATATATCACAACCTTCCTCTTTTTAAAAGCCTACCATTCAAAAGAGGACCTAATCATAGCCATGCCCTTATCAGTTCTGGCCAGATGATAACGACCATCCATGAGGCTGTCTCGTTAATATCCTGTGAAGTGTAATTTGCGCCGTTTAAATTACCCATTAAACTCTAATCATACTTATCTTCATGGAGGGACATAATTGTATTCTAATGAAAAGGCCATTTTATGGCCCCGGTACCAAAGGTTCTTATATTTTTTCATTTTCCATTCTCTCTCCAGGGCGGAATTGTCGTTTCATAATAATTCCCACCGTCTTTTATAACCTCTTCGGTAATCCTTACCCAGACGGTATTCCCCTAATTAAGACAAGCTTGCGTTATGGAATGGAGTATATTATTTCGGCCGATAGCTAAGCGCTGGGACCAATGAGGTCATTCGGCGTTGAAACGGATATATAGACAGTAGAAGGTCTGAAAGGTGTAGCAGGAGGAAAACTTCGCTTTGCACACGCTGCATAGAGCTTTTAAGTAATGCCTACGGTGCACCGCGTGAGAGGCACTGACGGCACTAGCCCCCTACAAGGGACACTTGAGATAAGCCTCCTCTCCTTGCAATTTTATCTCTTGCAAAGTTCACTTTCTTTATTTCTTTAGGCCTTACGAACATTCTAGAAAACAAAAAAATAAAATTATCATGAGGGTCGCCTTCATCATTTCACGCAACTTTAATTTTTCAAATTTCGCTATTTCATACGTACTATATAGATTTATCTGATAAAGCTACAGATCTGAATTGAATTTTCAGTGACCAGAGAAAATACATGGAATTTTCCATAAGAATAAATCTGTAGGATAGTATAAATTGTACGCTTTCAAATAAATGATACAATTGCCAAAACAAATCTAACAAATCGATGGGAAACAAATTGGATTAATTCGATGTTTGATTTACATTCTGAATACAAACACTGGTATACGAAGACAAGATAAAGCTTTTCCAGCCACTTCTTGGAACAAGTTTAAATCGAATTTCATGAAACTTGTACTCTATGCAGTCAGTTATAGAAGAAATTAATTCATTCAATATAGAAATATATATACTATATATATATAATATATATTATATATATATATATATATATATATATATATAACTACACCTAAGGGTGTAATGGATTAATATATTAAATATATAATTCATATACACGGGGTATATATATATCGTACAGAATACCCCGGCAAAAGGGTATTCTTTGCCTACGATACACCCTTAAGTAAGGGTATCACAAGTATATGTTATACCTTGATATGGGTATATTGTAAAAAGTATATTATAGTTCTCATATACCACTGGAAACCACCCTTTTTCTACCCCTATTATATCCTCAATCTTTTTAGAGTGTACATATATATATATATATATATATATATATATATATATATATATATATATATAGTATAATATACATATTTATATATATATATATATATATAATATATATATATATATATATATATATATATATATATACACCTGCCACACAAAAACACACCAGGGGCGGGGGGCGGCCAACCCTCTCCCACCAAAACAGGTTATCTTACGAATTCCTGCTGCAAGCCCTTGCTTTCAAGTGGGAGAGAGGATCCTCAGTCCATTAGGGATGTTTAGTGCCTCAGACGTGTAATTTCCTCTGGTCCTTCTTACACATTATCATGTAATGGACACGGGGGCCTTTTCCTTATTAGTTTAAGGATTCCTTTTTTTTTTTTTTTTTTTTTCTGCCAAGGACGGCGGGAAGAAAGAAGAAGAGGAGAGGAACTGTGGGAGGACGGAAACGCCATGTGAGTGTTTCCGCCTGAAAGTGGATTGTGAATGGTCGCTTTGCCCCTTTTTTTTTTCTTTCTCTCTCTCTCCAGTATCTGGGTTTGACATATAAATTTTTAATTTAATATGAACTTTTATTGAGATTTTAATTTTTAATTTAATATGAACTTTTATTGAATTTTAATTTTTCATTTAATATGGACTTTTATTGAGATTTTAATTTTTCATTTAATATGGACTTTTATTAAGATTTTAATCTTTAATTCAATATGAACTTTTATTGAGATTTTAATTTTTAATTTAATATGAACTTCCATTGAGATTTTAATTTTTCATTTAATATGGACTTTTATTGAGATTTAAATCTTTAATTCTATATGAACTTTTATTGAGATTTTAATTTTTCATTTAATAGGACTTTTATTGAGATTTTAATTTTTCATTTAACATGAACTTTGATCGAGATTTTAATTTTTCATTTAATATGGACTTTTATTGAATATTAATCTTTAATTCAATATAAACTTTTATTGAGATTTTAATTTTTCATTTAATATGGACTTTTATTGAGATTTTAATTTTTCATTTAATATGAACTTTGATCGAGATTTTAATTTTTCATTTAATATGGACTTTTATTGAGATTTTAATCTTTAATTCAATATGAACTTTTATTGAGATTTTAATCTTTAATTTAATATGAACTTTTATTGAGATTTTAATCTTTAATTTAATATGAACTTTTATTGAATTTTAATCTTTAATTTAATATGAACTTTTATTGAGATTTTTATCATTAATTCAATATGAACTTTTATTGAGATTTTTATCTTTAATTTATTATGAACTTTTATTGAGATTTTAATCTTTAATTTAATATGGACTTTTATTGAGATTTTAATTTTTAATTTACTATGAACTGTTATTGAGATTTCAATCTTTAATTCAATATGAACTTATATTGAGATTTTAATTTCTAATTTAATATGAACTTTTACTGAGATTTTAATTTTTCATTTAATATGAACTTTTATTGAGATTGTAAACTTTAATTTAATATGGACTTTTATGACTTAGAATCGTTATGATACTGACAATACATAGCAAAAGGAGGGGGAAAACTTCGCAGTTGCACTATGAAACCGTTGTTTTATTTTGTTTGTATGGTGTTTTTACGTTGCATGGAACCACCAGTGGTTATTCAGCAACGGGACCAACGGCTTTACGTGACTTCCGAACCACGTCGAGAGTGAACTTCTATCACTAGAAATACACATCTCTCACCCCTCAATAGAATACCCGAGAATCTGGGTCTGAAATTTCAATTTTAAATGAGTTTTTATGGGCCAGATAGAGAGAACATAGAGTTTAGGCCGAATGCCAAGCGCTGGGACCTATAAACGATGAGGTCACTCAGCACTGAAATGAAAATGAACAGAGAGAAGGTTTTGGAGGAAAACCTCAAAGCAGTTGCACTATGGAACAATTCTTAGAAGAGGGTTGAGGGAAGTAAGATGGAAGAATGTGAATGGAGGTACAGTAAAAGGACAGAAAGTTGTTGCAGCTTGGGGCCGAAAGGACGCTGCACAGAACCTTAAGGAATGTCTACAGACACTGACCCCAACTATGTTTATGGCTTAGAATCGAAATGGTACCGACAATATACATGCCAGTAACTGCTATTATTTATCGACATGCAAAGCAGTTTGATTAAAGTATTTTTCTCGAGAATATCTAGGTTACATTCATTATCATATATCTTTTAGAATACTCAGAAATATATAACGATCTTATTAAAAAATTAAATAACTGAACTTTTACTGATCTGGCATCGGCAGTAATGTAGCGCTTATTATAAAAATGTCACAATTCATTTTTAAAAATTTTAATAATTCAATTTTTTGTGTTTTTTAACCTTACTCATATAGTCTTAAATAATTCTATGTGAGGTAAATCTTTTAATGTGTTCAAGTTTTTATTTTAACATTACTCGTATACTTTAAATCATCCTATTTACAAACAAAATCTTTTAAAGTGTTCCAAGTGTATTTTTTACCTTTACTCATATACTTAAAATCATTCTATGTAAACAAAATCTTTTAATGTGTTCAAGCGTTTTTTGAGCCTGACTCACATACTACTTTAAATCATTCTATTTACATGCAAAATCTCTTAATGTGTTCCAAGTGTGTTTTTTGAACTTCACTCATAACGTTTAAATCATTCCATTTCAGCAAACTCCTTTTAATGTCTTCTTCCCTCTCATGGCCATTTCTCTCTTAATTCCTTTATTATCCTTTTAAATACCATCTACCCCGAGACGCTAATTGCTTCAGGATGCACCGCTCAGGGACGGATTCCTTTGACCTCAGCGAGAGAGAGAGAGAGAGAGAGAGAGAGAGAGAGAGAGAGAGAAGAGAGAGAGAGAGAATTATAATGAGAAACTCAAAAGGAGCTTTTTTTATGATCTCAAATACAATGTCCAATGTTTTCATTGTTTAATGACTTGGGCGTTCCTCAAGAGCTCGCTTCTTTTCTGTCTCTCTAAGCGCACACGCGCGCCCGTGTGTGTGTGTGTGTGTGTGTGTGTGTGTGTCTGTGTGTGTGCGGGTAGGGGGATGTGGTGGGAGGGAGGGGGATATCTCTTTGAATGTCCTTTTCGTTGTAGCGGAAAAAAAAAAACATTAAGAATTATCAAGTCGTTGGACGAAAATGTTTGAACCGAGTTTCGCTATTTGCAATTTATGCCTTTGTTATCACAGTCTTCCGTCTATCCATATTTTAGTCGCAATGTTATCTCCGTGTTTTATGGATCTGCAAGCGAAAACAACGAATAAATAATATAACATTGGTTTCAAATATCCTCAAATAGTAAATAAAACGTCAGAGTGAAACTTTTAGCAAAATGAACGACGATTCCTAACAAGTCATATCAGATCACTAAAACCTCGAAGATAAAAACATAACGAACTGATGAAAATATCCTCAAGATAAAAATGAATCATCAAATAAAAATGATTACCAAAACATTCGATTCTAAACATTCACATTAAATCACTAAAAGATGAAGACGAAAAACATGACGCGCTGATAAAAATATCAAACAGCCAAGGCATTCAGCGGTATTGAGAGAGAGAGAGAGAGAGAGAGAGAGAGAAGAGAGAGAGAGAGAGAGAGAGACTCTGTTGGTAAATAGATTCGAAGAAGAGGGACAAGAAAGGTTTCGGGGGGGTCAGCCAGGGCGGAGTTTCATACGCGGTCACGCAGAATCATCAACCTTTTGTTGACAATGGAGATGGAATCTATTTTGGTTGTTCCTTAGTTTCATTCACTTTAGCCCGATGGTTTTATTCATCATTCTGCTCTCGGCGGATCTCTGTTGATTTAAACTCTTCCATTTCTCTCTCTCTCTCTCTCTCTCTCTCTCTCTCTCTCTCTCTCTCTCTCTCGTCGGTTCTTCCATGGATGTTATTTAGTCGTATCTTCTTTTCACTTACTTTTATTCTTTACTTTTTCTCAAACGACGATGAAATTATTTCCTCCTTTTATTCTATAACTACTTTCTTTTTAGTTTCTTTCATTTTATTGTTCCTGCTCATTCTTTGAATGTCTGTGTTTATCTTTTTCTCCCTGGTTTGATTCAAGCAAATGTTTAGCTTTTTATTATTTTTATTCACGGTATAAATGTGTACTTATGAATAGTGAAGAACACTTCATTTGCTTATTATTATTATTATTATTATTATTATTATTATTATTGAACTGTCTCATTGGCTACGTCTGATAGTCTTACACTTAAAAGAAAAACTAAATAAAAATAAAATAATTGCTTTTCACGTGTTACCGCTTTCACATAAATGACACTTACACACACACACACACAACGATGTTAAAAATAAAATGAAAACCACTTGATTTGTGTAACTTCAAGTTAGTTCATCTCAATTGTAAGCAGCCCAAAACAGAACGACCATCAGTTGATTCCTACAACAATAAGTATGTCTCAAATGCACACAGCCCCAATAACTGGTACAAAAAAGGGGACGTCAGACGCTAATAAAAAAGCGATGAATGGGCGTGATCCGACACACCAACTAGAGCAAAAACAAACACGGCAATAATTCTCGAAAACATTTTACTGACAACAATCTGCATAAAAATTACCATCGTCAGACAGACTTATTTACGAGTCACTTCATTGAAAGGAGGTTCTTATATTCATTTTACAAAAGGTTTTAGTATTCTTATGTCTGGCACTAGAAACATCTAGACACATCCTTTTCTTGGCGGCGTTTTTAATAAATGTATGGCTTTATAGATACATTACATATATATATATATTATATATATATATATATATATATATATATATATATATATATATATATATATACATATATATACATATGAATAATCATCACATCACCGTGATTCATATAAATTATTCGAGCTACAAATGTCCTTTAATATCTAATTCGCTCTACCGTTGGAATAATATATTTTCATATATGTAAATCGATTTCTTCTCTGCCCGCTGGGCAGTGGTTCGAACCCACGAGAGGACGAAATTATTATCAACTAAAAAATTCCCCTTCGGTTTACATATATGAAAATATATAAATTCCGAGGTAGAGCGAATCAGATATTAAAGGACGTTTGTAGCTCGAATAATATATACATATATATATATATATATATATATATATATATATATATATATATAGATATATATAGATATAGATATATATATATATATATATATATAGATATATATAGATATAGATATAGATATATATAGATAGAATATATATATATATATATATATATATATACTAAGATATATATAGATATAGATATATATATATATATATATATATATATATATATATATATATATATATATATATATATATATAATCTATATATATATATATATATATATTATATATATATATATAGATATATATACACACATACCGAGAACCCACAGGTACAGAACTAGAGATCACTCATGATTTTTTCCCACCCCACCCCCCCCCCCCCTCGCCCCCGACATCTCTCTAAAGAATAAAACGGCCTCGTCGTAGGGCGTGATGACACACGCACATACACACGGGGACTCACGCCATCAACGTCCCAGACAATGAAAATAATCGCCTAAATGACTCGGCGGCAATGTCAACACGCCCCTGGGCCATCTTTTAGAGTGACGAGAAGTGGAAGGAGAGGAGGACGCTCCTGGTGGCGGGAGAGCTTGCTCGGTTCAGGGGCATTCCTTGGGTAGCATCACGGTCTAGGTACACCATGGGTAGCATGTACTACACTTCAGACGGTGGTACCCCGTGACGATGCATTGGTGGCAGCAAGTTACAGTGCTGGGGTAAATGCAATCTACATATGAATCGGTATCAACTTATAACCTCACTTCTTGGCCGAGTCGATAACCTCACTGCAGTCCTGATTTCTCCTCTGTCTGCTCGCTGGTTCGAATCCGCGGAGGACGAAATATTATCAACTAAAAAAAAAAAAAAAAAAAACAAAAAAAAAAAAAAAAAAAAAAAAAAAATCCTCTTCGGTTAACATAATATGAAAAATAATAGTTAATTGCCGAGCGGTATGAGCGAAATTGGATATTAAAGGGCATTTGTAGCTTAATGCATGTATATGAATCACGGTGATGTGATGAGAATTCATATTATAATATATATATATACATATATATATATATATATATAATATATATATAACATTTTCCGCTTGCATTTGAGTTCCTGACCATCGACAAAAGAAAAATAAAGCAATCGAAATAAATACTATAAATTTTCTGTTTTCCTCTACCGGGATGGACTTGCCCTTCTACCAGGAGTCTACATCCGACCGCAATCGATGAACTCTCAGGAGCAAACTCACTCACAAATTCGTTTATATATATATATATATATATATTATATATATATATATATATATATATATATATATATATATATATAATATATGAACAAAGTTACAGCCACGAAGGAAAATTGAAAACACTGGAGATGCTAAGGAACTTGTTAGAATAATCTGTTTTGATTCAGTTAACCTGGGTGAATAATTTTAATGTCAGTAAGGGATTATTTTCTTTTGACCCGTTCATAAAACATATGTTCCAGAAGGAATTGAAAGATAGAATAAAGAGGATTATCTAATAAGGAGCTTTAGATTTTAATCTGTTGACCGTTCTGTGGCCTCCAAACCTTTTTGTATTCCCTGATGACTTGTACCCACCATTTATATAGACTCTTGCTTCTGTGTAGCTTTAGTTGCTGTGAACATGTTTTGATAATAAGACGAAAGAACATAGCATCTCCAGTGTTTAAATTTTCCTTCGTGGCTGTAACTTTGTTCGTATAATTATAATGTTTTTTTTTTTAACTTCTTCGTGATTTAAAAGCAAACATTATGGGCCTTTTTAATTCATATACTATATATATATATGTGTGTGTGTGTGTGTGTGTGTGTACCTAAGTTTTTAGAAAAACACAAAAGTCAAACACTGAAATAAAATTTCGATTACGACTGTTTACAAGAACATTATACAAAAACATAACAACAAACAACGTCTCAAAACACAACCACAACAACCGATACAGAGTCACTCAGCGTGACTGTAGTAGCTCAGTCAATACCCCCCCCCCACCCCCCCCCCCCCCATCCCCAACCCCCCCTCCATCAGTGCTTGTATTTCCTTCCCTTCCTGTGGAGGGGTTACCCTTGACAGCTCAAGAATAATCGTCCGTATATTTGATGCGAGGCCTATGGCTTGTACTCCTGCCTCACCTCTCCCCCTCCCCTCTCTCTCTCTCTCTGGCACAAGATCCATGGGGGAAGCTTCCCTCTCTCTCTCTCTCTCTCTCTCTCTCTCTCTCTCTCTGGCACAGGATCTGTGCAGGTTTAGGCCTGAGATGTTCTCGTTTCCTCTCTCTCTCTCTCTCTCTCTCTCACACAAGATCCATGGGGAAGTCTCCTCTGAGATGTTCCGCCCCCCTTCTCTCTCTCTCTCTCTCTCTCTCTCTCTCTCTTCTAGGGCAGGATCTATGTGCAAGTTTACTCTGAGACGTGGTTTTTCGTCTCTCTCTCTCTCTCTCTCTCACACAAACACAACTACAAACACACTATATAAAACTAGGGTTTCAAGACGTACCTACTATTTCTCTTAAAGCAAAACCCGAAATTGTTGAGCAAAATCATTTTCATTATATAGTACACTCGGACGTAACAAATCCCACGAAATAAACAAGTAAACAAATGCGATGAAGTTTCTTCGGCGCAATCGGATTTTCTATAAAACGTGTAATCAAGGCCACCGAAAACAGATCTATGTTTCGGTAAGTCTCGGTATAACGCTATATGAGCAGCGGCCCATGAAACTCTAACCACGGCTCGGTGGTGGCCTGGCCTATATCGTTAACAGACGCACGATTATGACTAACTTTAACGATAAATAAAATAAAAACTACCGAGGCTACAGGTTTGCAATTTGGTATGTAAGATGATTGGAGGGTGGATGATCAACATGCTACTTTGCAGCCCTCTAGCCCCTGTAGTTTTTAGGATCTGAGGGTAGACAGAAAAAGTGCCGACAGATAAAGGTGCAGGACGGACAGATAAAGCCGTCACAATAGTTTTCTTTTCAAGGTTAAAAATCAAAATAAATCTTCATCGTGCCTGTTTTACTGAAAGATGCGACCCACCAAATTTTAAATCCAAGTGATTCCACGTAATATTTTTCGAGTATTTTTCAGATATTCCGTCGCGGAACTTTTCGAGGGGTTTCCCCCAAAAGGCCCCGGAACACAAGCACGATGAATAAGGAACTAAGGAACGCAGGAGCTTTTAAAGGTTCCAACTGGAGTTCCAAGGCAACAGGATATGGGATGGGACCCCGGCGCTAAAAGCTTACGTAGGTTCTAAGCAACCACACTACGGCAATGCATTAGCAACGGAAAACACCGGCCCTCAGCGGACAACTAATAAATACAAACCTTTTTCCTAAATGGTTCCGCAGGCCGATCTCTCTCTCTCTCTCTCTCTCTCTCTCTCTCTCTCTCAGACGGTATTCTGCACATGGGTTCATCAACGTGTCTAGCGTATTACTAATTTATCGAAAACTATGCCTAGCCAACGGTTAAAAACAATAACTATCATTGAAAGCCTCTCTCTCTCTCTCTCTCTCTCTCTCTCTCTCTCTCTCTCTCTCTCTCTCTCTCCTAGTAAAGACAGCATTTTGCACATGAGTTATCAAAAACTATGCCTTGCCAACGGTTAGAATTTTACAGCAAAAACAATAACTATCATTGAAAGCCTCCCCTCACTCCTGCCCTCTCTCTCTCCTTCTCTCTCCTCTCTCCTCTCCTCTCACTCTCTCCCTAGTAAAGAAAACAAAGCATTTTGCCACCATGAGTTATCAAAAACTATGCCTTGCCAACGGTTAGAATTTTACAGCAAAAACAATCACCATCATTGAAAGCTTCTCTCTCTCTCTCTCTCTCAACAAACAAACACTGCCATTTTTCAAGCGTTCCCACAACCATGAAGAAATCTAATTCCTTACCTCATCCCCCCCACACAAAAAAAAATTAAAATACATATAAGGGTTTTTCCATGGCAGGGCGAGCTTGCGCGCGGCACGCACTCTTTAAATACTCCAGCGGGATATTTACGGCACCATAATACTTACTGAGATGTGCGATATCTCAGCTGGAACTGCCTCGCCAAACGAGCCCGTACCTGAGAGGAGAAATGAGGGTGGCATTAGCATGTTTATGTTTTCCTGGATTTTTTTTTCTTTTTTTGGTTTTTTTGCTTTTAAAGAGGAGTGAATGCACGGGGTTTTCGTCTGCTGTCAACTCTGAATAAAGGCATGGAGATTTTCTTTTAAACTTGAAGATTAGAGTTATTTAAAGCTCCCTATCTTATATAAAAATGTATAATACAGGGTGTCCATAAAGTCCCAGTACCATTCTGACCAATAAATACTCGTAATGGTACTGGGACTTTATGGACGCCGTGTATAATTGTCAAAGGATGGATAATCTTCATATTCAATGCAAGTTATGAGGTGCTGATTTTGTTTTCAACATCAACAAAAGATAACGTTTGTATAATGACCTAGATCTATATCAGGACATACAGACTTCTTGGCTTTTTTGGAATTAATATACCTTCTTACTACACAGGAAGTGATAATTATGTAATAATGAATACACATTAAATACACAACACTATATATATGATATATATACACACATACATAATATGCAAAGAACTACACCATAATTTAAGCTACCTTCCAAAAAAAGAAAAAACATTAAGGTAAACGTACCCAGAGAAAGAAAATGGGCAAGCCTTGGGAAAGGAGTGAGGAAAAAGAGCCTCTGAAAAGGCAATTAGGCAACCAAGGCATGCAATGAAGGAGAAGATGGAAAGAAAATGGCATTAGCCCACTTCAAAGAAAACGGTCCACTCTCTTGGGGGATAACTCGAGAAAAAAGAAGAAAAAAGTGACAGGAAGGCCGTCCAGGTCGCTTTTGGAGATGGTCTTTCTTTTGAGGCTGCCTGGTTATGGGGTAAGACCCCAGCGAGATAAAACAAGAAAAAAAAATAAAGGACACACACACACACACACACACACACACACAGGATACAGCTACAAAATGGCAAAACACTTCCTTTCGTGCTCAAATACAAAAATATAGTCTGAAAGGTTCCGTTTATTGACACATAAAAGGACCAATAGAAATACCTAGACACAGAATCGCTTTTCAGAAGTACACGCAGAATGATGTATGTAAAAAAAAGAAAAAAAAAGCACTAAAATTCAATAAATAAAAATAAAAAGGCCAAAATCTCCGACAAGAAACACAGCCCTTGTGGAAATCATTATCAACAGCTGCAATGACACGTAATACAAAACTTAGGTGAAAAATATAAAATAACGAACAATTAGTTATATTCGAAGGTCAATGCCTTAACTTGTCCTTTAAAATGAATATAGCTAAAACAACATTTATCCTCTGGTCCAATTGGGAAACAAAATTATATTTATTTCAAGTACTGTATCTATTCAAAGACGAATGCAAATAATTAAAACTTAAAAGAAAAAAAAAAAACGAACAGCTGGTTAAACTACAGTAACCAACAATCGTGCGAGTTACCATAAAAATCAAAGAACACAATGAATTTCGAAAATACAAGCTTAAGTAATGAAAGAAAGAAAGAAAGAAAGAAAGAAGGAAAGTAAGAAAGAAAGAAGGAAAGTAAGAAAGAACGAAGGAAAGTAAGAAAGAACGAAGGAAAGTAAGAAAGAGAAAGGGAAATAAATAAATAAAGAAATAAAGAGAGAAAAATAGGATGCCCTCCACATCCAAAAACCCCAAACCGAAAGTAAATCAAATACGACCAGTTTCATATATTTCCCCTCAGATATATCAAACCCCTCCTCTCTCTCTCTCTCTCTCTCTCTCTGGAGTCCCTTCCCCTCTTTCAGAGACGCGAGGGCAACCACAGGCAGACAGAGACCGTCCGAGGGGAGCGCTGAAGGAGGAGGAGGAGGAGGAGCCGAGGACAGCAGGAGAAATGTAGCGAATTCTCAAGTGTTCGAAAGAGGAAGAGGATGATAAAACTAAATGGATGAGAATAAGGTTCATCTCTCCCCTACACCGTCACACCCCCCCCCCCTTTTCCATTATAACCCCCCCATCTCGTTGCAAGGTCCCCTCCCGATATCTGAGCATCTACCCATACTATACACCTCCAAATACACCATTACATTTCCCCCCCATATTTTTACGTCAATGTCGTGGGAAGTAATTATTCTTGGGAGACAGACAGTCGTATCTCTTGGATGAACTATAATCGTATCTCTTGGATGAACTATAGAAAGAGGAACTTGAGTTACTATAGAGAATATACAGGAAGGAACTTGAGTTATTATAGAAAAAATAAAGAGAAAGGAATTTGAGTTACTATAGAGAATACAGAGAGATGAACTGGAGTTACTATAGATAATACAGAGAGTAACTTGAGTTACTATAGAGAATATAGAGAAAGGAACTTAAGTTACTATAGAGAATAGAGAGAATGGGACTTGACTTACTTTAGAGAATATACAGAAAGGGACTTCAGTTACTATAAAGAATATAGAGAAAGGAAATCGATTTATTGTAGAGAATAAAGAATGAGGAACTCAATATAGAGAATATAGAAAAAGGAACTTCAATTATACAGAATATAGAGAATGGCACTAGAGTTATCATAGAGAATATATAGAGAGAGGACCTTGAGTTATTAAAGATAATATAGAGAGAGGAACTTGAGTTACTACAGAGAATATAGAGAGAGGAACTTGAGTACTATAAAGAATACAGAAAAAGGAACTTGAGTTACTATAGAGACATTTCAAGATTAAATTTAGAATGATATCGCTTCTCACAAAATAAAACCATTACGTTTTTTGGCGGGAGCGGGGGAAAAAGGGGGAAAGGGGAGGGGGGAAATGGCTCACATCATCTACCTGTTCCTTAGACAATGTATGATAAATGACTGAAGGAAAAGCTTCTAAGACTTTTCCAATAATTTAAACTGAACAGTCTAACCTTTGCTTTAACAGAAAAAACATTCTCAGGAACAGTTGCTTTATACACACACAAGAAAACACAAAAAAATATTATATACATATATCATATATATAATATAATATATATATATATATATATAATGTATTATATATATATATATATATACCCAAAATCTAAGCCAATGAGCTGTAAAAACTCGGGAATTGTTATCATACTTGAAATAAAGACCAAACTTTTCACGTTAGAGAGAGAGAGAGAGAGAGAGAGAGAGAGAGAGAGAGAGAGAGAGAGATAGTTTAAGAGAAAAGTTTGTAACTTTAGCACCCCTTGTCAAGATTAAAAATATTATCCCCAAATCCCTCCCAAAAAACTGCGATAATCCTAATCCTTCATTACCATCCCAACCGGATGTATGAAGTACAACCCGCCGTCCCCCAACAAACACATACACATAAACATGCAAACACGCGCATAAATGCACACATATACATGCGCACACACATACACACAAACATAAATACACTCACAAACATGCGCACATACAAAAAATGAACAAACACAAACATGTACACACACAATATACAAACATCCAGACACACATACACAAAATAAACATACACACACACACAACAGCAAGGACAATAACAAACACAATACACAAACATCCAGACACACATAAACACAAACATGCGCACGCAAACACAATACACAAACATCCACACACACGTACACACAAACATGCACACACACAATACACAAACTTCCAGACACACGTACACACAAACATGCGCACGCAAACATAATACACAAACATTTAGACACACGTACACACACAATACACATATATCCAGACACACATACGCACAAACATGCACACGCAAACACATACGCATAAACATGCACACACAAACACACAAACACCCGTTAAGTCATGCCGAACCATGCAGGCACCCAAAACGTACAACCCGCCCACGACGATAAAACTCCAGCAGCCCCATCCAATAAACCTTTAAAAACCAACAGATATGGGAGCGGAGGGGAGGGAGGGGGGTTGAAACGACGCCATAACAAAACGAAACGTATACGATGTCATGAAGGCCTTTGATATAATGCACTTGTGGTTTTATGATGTATTTTAAAACGAAGCGCCGATAACATTGATAGACGACGAATACGGACGAAGGTGGATGACGGAGCGGATGATCGATGGGGGATAATGACGTCGCCGATTGAGATTAACGACGGCATTTTATTTTGAGAATTATCATATCTACACAGAAGCAGCTTCCTGGAGCCTACACAGCACAACAAGATGCCAGATTAGGCTCGGCCCGTCTCTCTCGGCTTGATAATCCGGATCGAAAACTCCCGAGGTTCTAATGGAAGCATTTGAGAGAGCGGAATTCTCCTCCTGCTTCTGCTTTTCCTGGCTCGAATAATCTGGAATTGGAAATGAATTCTCTTTCTTCTTCTGGTTTTCCTAGCTCGAATAATTTGGAATTGGAACTGAATTATCTTCCTTCTTCGAGTTTCCTAGCTCGAATAATTTGGAATTGGAAATGAATTCTCCTCCTTCTCCTGGTTTTCCTGGCTCGAATAATTTGGAATTGGAAATGAATTCTCCTCCTTCTCCTGGTTTTCCTGGCTCGAATAATTTGGAATTGGAAATTGGAATCTCATCCTTCTCAATGGTTTTCCTGGCTCGAATAATTTGGAATTGGAAATGAATCCTCTTCCTTCTTCTGGTTTTCCTAGCTCGAATAATTTGGAATTGGAGTTGAATTCTCTTCCTCCTTCGAGTTTCCCTAGATCGAATTTGGAACTAGAATATGGAATTTATGCCAAAGGTCCAGAGCTGGGACCTCAAAATAATTCTTTACATGTCACAAACATTTAGTTCTTCCTGACAGGATATGATGCGTGATCATTCTTCTACAGTCTCAAGAAATAATCTACTTTCCACCCACTGCAAATATATTCTAGGCATTTTGCGAAAGTTAAAAAATTACTTTGATATTAGAACAATCCCTGAAAAAAACTACTTCGCGTTGTGTGAAAAATAATACTGATACTAGTACAAACACTGAAAAAACTTTCACACTGATTGAAAAAGTACTTTGATATTAGTACAATCACTGGAAACATCATTGGCTGACGAAATTGTTAAGCACATCAATGTTTTCACTTTTAATAATATAAAGAGCCAATATGATTCATCATTGGCAAGAAAGAGCCATCGCACGCAATGATAAATTCCAGCTTCTTACAAAATGGTGAACTAAATATATACACTCTCTCTCTCTCTCTCTCTCTCTCTCTCTCTCTCTCTCTCTCTCTCTTCAATTTCCACTAAAGCTATTTCTCTACGGTACAGATTTAGGTGAGAAATGTTAAACTGAGGAATAAAGGACTTACATGAAATCATGGTTTAAACGATGAAATAAAACGCTTAGCATTAAGTACAAGAGGATTCAAGGTATCTAGGAAAGAAAGAAATTTAATATAAAATGATAAGAGTAATGAAATAAACCTTTACCATAAACGTTGAGGTAACGAAAAAAATGATAAATATGAAAACTAATTTTATGAGAACAAATCCCACAACAATTTAAACCACTGTACAGAAATAATGAAAAAAAAAATTATCTCCGAAATTAGAGATTACACTAAAAAAAATAGAAGCCCTAAACAAGGGAACTATAGCATTACGTAAAAATAACCCCCAAACCAGACAGTAAAATATAAGTATATATATACATATATATATATATATATATATATATATATATATATATATATAATATATATACACACACACACACACACTACACTACACTAAACGAAAGTAAAAGAAAATGCAAAGATTACGAGAAAATCACCCTAATTAGAAAGTACAAAAAATCGAAAAAAAAATCAAACCGCATAAATATCAGAAAAAAAATGCAATGAATAAGTGAAAATTGCCCCAATTAGAAAGTATAAAATCCTGAAAAATAAACATGTAAACCGTATTATACTACGAAAGTAGAAAAAATACGAAGAACACCTAAAAAAAATACCACTCTAGTTAGAAAGTACAAAAATAAAACATTACCCCCTAATAAACGAAAGTATAAAAAAATGTGACGAATACTTGAAAATCACCAAAAATAGCAAAAAATAAATGCGGAAAAAAACATTAAACAGTACTAAATGAAAGTATATAAAAAAAGCCAAGAATACTTGTATACAAGGAGTGTGAAGGGGAAAAAAATAAAGAGAGAAGATGAGACTAGCTACCTCCTCCTCGTGTTGTGTCCTCCACTCCATCCAGAGCTAGGGATAATTGTGCGTGAAATGAGCTCTGCCTAAAGCTTTCCACCGGTTAGGGGTGGGGGGTTGGGGGGGCATCGGCTTGTGGGGAGGGGGTGGGGGCGGGTAGAGGAGGATGTAGAGCGCTGTCCTTGAAGGATGCGCTGAATATTATTAATCTCAGCGAAAAAGCTGGAAGGGTATTTGTGTCATCGTCACACTGTTGGCTAATTTAGTAAATTGTAGGATTAATCTGCTGTCGTTAAATATTGATCTGGAACGAAAAACGATAAGATAATTCTTTATTAATTTATTAAGCATTTTTATTTACATCTCCCTATGAAGATGGCATGGCTTCAGACGGCATTACTTTATGCGATGAGTTGGTTAGCTAATTTTGTAACGCACACCATAAACCTGAAGTAGTTAATGAATGACCTAAAGCCAAAAAATAAGATATTCTTTATTTACTTATATAGTTTATACCCACAAACAAATTGGCCAATACCCCCTAATTGGCATAACTATATAAAGTGTTACTTTATGGGATGGGGTAGCAGCCCACTCCTCGCTACAGTCCACTACAGTCGAATAACCATCACATTAAGTAAGTAGAGAAATAGCACAAATCGCTGCCCATCCCTTCCCAGCCGTTCCCAAACCTGTCTGCCTGATAAGGTGCATGTCAAATAACCTGCATATGATATGATACTAAAACTCGGTAATGTGGACAGATGCAACACTCACCCCCCCTGGGATCGATCTCAAGTATTTCGCAGATGAGGCAAAGGCTGCTGCTATTAACTGAGTCCTGAAACTAACAGACCCAACAGAATATTGTGTATAGATATATATATACATATATGATATATATATATATATATAAATATATATGCGTCGTGCCACACACACACACACATTATATATATATATATATATATATATTATATAATATATACGTATATTGGCAATGTAGTAAAAAATACATAGAGTATCTTCAAGTTTTCCAAAAGAACCTATGAAAGTGGATGCCCCAGCACCAACTCTTATGTATCATCTATAACTACATCTTGATAGGTTCAACCTACACAGCGGGTAGCCCAAGTACCCATCTACGTGGCTAGCAACTTCATCCCATTTACAATACTTGGAGTCACGGGTAACAAACATCCGGGCTATAGCAGCATACAGTAGAGGACTGAGTAGTGCACATGTGTCTTACAAACAGCATATCAAATTCATGAACTTGGGTATACCATAAACTGGGAACGTATTAGCTTAATTATATAAGACATAGCCTCCACGTGAATAGGGTTCATCTTCTGAATAATAATAATAATAATAATAATAATAATAATAATAATAATAATAATAATAATAATAATACTGAATCATTTTGCGTAACCATAAATAGTGGCATGCGTACATAAGCTCAAATCAGTATGAAATGTATTAAAATATATTAGATAATTAATTTGATACCACACTAAGCGTTGTAACTTTTCTATTCATCAGCATTCAAGATATATTGCTAAATAAAAACTTCGAATAAAGCATATCCTTTCCAGAGAAGTGACGTCACATCAACATCGGTCATTGAGGTTGAGGCAGAGATACAGAAAGAGAGAAAGAAAGAAAGAAAGAACAGCTTCCACAAGATCTTCTCTTGCTCTCTCTTACACACACACACACACACACACACACACCACATACACCAGTTGCCAATAGCCATTAGCTGGTGTAATATCACATGTTGAACAAGTCACACTGGTCCCCTAACAAGCCACAGGGATAAACTCATCGTTCCCGCCCACTCATTCGGTTACTCTCTCTCTCTCTCTCTCTCATATTCTATGAGAAAGAGAAAACTCAATATAATCAAACTTGATTCCAATTCACAAACGCCCGTGTATACATTCGGCAAGACATAATCCAAGCATCTTCTTTCCCCCGTTTTTCATAGACCTGAAGGCGACAAAGTCCAATAAATGACAGCACGGCAAAACGATAACTCAAAAGATAGTTTGCTCTCCGCATCACACGATACGCCTCGCTGATGCTGATGCTGCTGCTGCTGCTAGCTACTGTTACTGTTACTACTCCTGCTCCTGCTGTCGTCGCTACTTTTGCTCATCCCTGGCACCCTGAGGGGATCCGATGGCAAATAGATTTCCTCGACTTGAAATCCATTTTGCTGGAAGTTGGAAGTTCCGTTTTCACGGTGTCTTGGAGTGGAAGGAAAGGTTTGAGATCACTCACACACACACACACTGCTGGTGCTGCGTCTCTCTCACACGACGCAGTTCTGAGAACGTAGTCACATTTCTCTCCAATGTAGGGTCCGGGGAAGAGAGAGAGAGAGAGAGAGAGAGAGAGAGAGAGAGAGAGAGAGAGAGAGAGAGAGAGAGATATTTACACATCAGTTCAATGTTACGTATGAACATTACAATTGTCTATTTCATCTTGACAGGTGGAACATTAGAGAGAGAGAGAGAGAGAGAGAGAGAGAGAGAGAGAGAGAGAGAGAGAGAGAGAGGAGAGATAGACTGATATTTACACATCAGTTCAATGTTACGTATGAACATTATAATTTGTCTATTTCGTCTTGACCAGTCAAAATTTCTCTCAAATGGAGAGAGAGAGAGAGAGAGAGAGAGAGAGAGAGAGAGAGAGAGAGAGAGAGAGAGAGAGAGAGAGAGAGAGAGAGAGAGAGCAGGTCAAAGTTACATATAAACTAGTATTTATTTATTTCATACAGATCATGATAATGAAATAA
>NC_087203.1:42341394-42343894 GCF_015104395.2 Macrobrachium nipponense
CACACCTGACACTCGATAAGGCCGATTTCAGAAAACAACTCGAACTAGACAGCTTCCATTTACATTCCAACCACCACCACTAACATCATTATTATTACAATAGTTATAAATAATGACCTTCTCACTCCCCTCTCAAAAAAAAAAAATAAGGTCTACAGGCCAAGCCTGATACTTGATACGGTCCACTTCAGAAAACAGGTCGACCTAGACCACCTCAAAGCGACTGACAGGTTAACGCTCATGAAGTTTTCCGCAGGTCTGGTGGTCTGAAGCTCTCCCAGATAGATAATCGTCTCTAACAAGTCAAGATGAATCGTGAATAAGGACGAAAATTGGCGAGAATCGTGGGTACGGATGAATGGCGTGCATGAATTGCTTTTGAGGACCCGTCGAGGTTAGAAGCTTTGGTGAAATAGGGATCCAGGGGTTAGGATTGGTTAGGGAGAAGTCCCTGCAGTGTTCGTATGTATGTATGTAAAGCTTGAAAGAGCACTTAAAAGTACTATTCTTTTACCCACCACTCACTCTCTCTCTCTCTCTCTCTCTCTCTCTCTCTCTCTCTCACACAATATATATATATTATATATATATATATATATATTATATACATATATATATATATATAAATATATATATATATATTACAGGGTGTCCATAAAGTCCCAGTACCTTTACAAGCAATAAATACTTGTAATGGAACTGGGACTTTATGAACACCCTGTATGTAAGTATGTATGCATGTATGTATGAATGTATGTATATATGTATGTATAGTATGTATATATATATATATATATATAAATGCATATATTAATTTATTTATACATATACATATATATGTATACATATAGATATAAATAGTACATATATGTATATACATACCTGTATTTATATCCTTCGATTGCAACCCATTACAGTCGACCGCCCACCGGTTACATAAACCACTCCTTTATGTCAAAACACACACAATGGGTTTCACAAAACGCTCCCAGTTAGCACCGTCCCCTGTCTAGGATATCTAACAAATAAAACGACGACCTCAAGTCTGCTTCACGAGGAGGATCCACAAATTGTATCCCAAAGGCTCAAATGCTAACAGTCGCGCATAAAACCAGACAGACTTCGTCGTCCTTCAGCACGGTTGTTTGTCTAAAGAACTCATTAATATCCTAACAGGGCTTTTAGGAGGACGTCAGAGGCTCGCAGGCAAATTTTATGAATGTTGTATCTTGCTGGGAAAAAAAGGGGGAGTTTACACACGACTACACATGACTTTGAGTCATATTAACAGTGGAACCTTTGAGAAGGTAAAAAAAGGGGGAGTTTACACATGACTACACATGACTTTGAGTCATATTAACAGGGGAACCTTTGAGAAGGGAAAAAAAGGACTTTACACACGGACTACACATGACTTTGAGTCATATTAACAGGGGAACCCATGAAAAATAAATAGACAAGTAATGTAGAGAAAAATAAATAAATAGATGAAACATAATAAACTTGCGTATGCACGAACTCACATATATGTGTAAAGTGTGTAATTTATATAATATGTATATATATATATACACATATATATATATATATTATATATATATATATATATATATATATATATATAAGCGAATACCACAGGAAAATGATAGGGAGAAATCCAAGCGCTTTCGTCTTTATTTAAGACATCGTCAAGGAACGATGTTTTCAAAAAGACGAAAGCGCTTGGATTACTGCCTTTCATTACGGTCCAGTGTTATTCGCTTATTTAATGAAGTTCGTGCATCTACTACTGTGATTTTTAAAGCATATATATATATATATATATATATACTTATATACTATATACTATATATATATATATATATATATATATATATATATATATAAATTACCACACAGCGCTGCGTTTATAAATAGCTTTATCCAACCAAAGGAAAAAAATTCCTATCCCTGCAATCGCCTTAATGGTGTGGATTAGCTACCTTATATTTTATCTTTCTATTTTTCATAAGATCCAACGCCCGTCAAGATATATGAGAGCTTAACAATAAGGTGAATATTGAATATGTTTGTGGATGCATTCCCCTCAGATACGAAAGGATGGTAATTTCCCAAATCTAGTATTTTTAAAAAGATTTTAAAGAGAAGCATCGTTCCAATTTGTTTTCATCCTAGAGTCAAGCATAATATCAACTAGGACATAAATTAATTACATGACCAAAAAACAATAACATATTAATAAAAATAATAAAAGCAATAATAATAACAATAATTCAAATATATTCTCAGTACCGTAAGTCTTCAAATGGCGAAACAAATCGCAGCTATGTATGGGTACAAATATAATATATTTGTTCATTTACCGAAAATACTCTGTAGAGATATTTATCATATATAATATATATATATATATATATATATATATATATATATATATATATATATATATATATATATATATATATAATATATATATATATATGTGTGTGTATGTGTGTAT
>NC_087203.1:42356394-42388894 GCF_015104395.2 Macrobrachium nipponense
AATGTAGATTTATAGATACTCTGAAGTCCATAGTTTTGAAATGTACTGTTTTATAGATACTGTGAAGTACATAGTTTGAAATGTACAGTTTCGTAGATACTCTGAAGTACATGGTTTTGAAATGTAGTGTTGTATAGATACTCTGAAGTATGGTTTTGAAATTAACTGTAGTATCGATACTCTGAAGTGCATATATAGCTTTGAAATGTACTGTTGTATAGATAATCTGAAGTGCATATCTTTAAAATGTACTGTTTTACATAGATAATCTAAAGAACATAGTTTTGAAATGCACTGATTTATATACATTGAAGTTCATAATCTGACAAAAGGGTTTTCTTCATATACAGTCAAGTATACAATGCGCCATGTTTTGTATGCAGAGAAATACTTGAGTTGAAAAAATTAAAGATAAACGGTTAAGAATATAAATTGATCCTTTCGTGTGTGTGTGTGTGTGTGTGTGTGTGTGTGTGTGTGTGTGTGTGTGTGTGTGTGTAAGGATACTCAAAATATTTCACATACACATGAGAGAGAGAGAGAGAGAGAGAGAGAGAGAAGACTATGTGATTAATGATTCCATCCCGGTGGGATAAGGATTACACTAATTCGAGACCTTCCTTATTCTAATTAATATCCAGACGGCATACATTTTGACTGGGCATTAATCAATCTCATCTGTGTTATAGTGTGAGAAAAAAAAAACTCCTTCAAAGAAATTTAGACTAAACGCCAAGCGCTGGGACCTATGAGGTCATTCAGCGCTTAAACGGAAACTGGCATTTAGGTTTGAAAGGTGTAACAGGAGGAAAACCTCAAAGCAGTTGCACTATGAAACAATAGTTAGGAGAAGTTGGAAAGTAAGATGGAAGAAAGATCATATGGGTGTACAGTAAAAGGAGTGAATAGAGATTCAAGCTAAGGACCAATGGGACGCTGCAAAGAACCTTAAACTAATGCCTACAGTGTACCGCCTGAGATGCACTGACGGCATTAAGGCCTCACCCTCCCCCCACCCCCGCCCAGGCAAAGAAAGAAAAACTGCCAAAACAAACAACAGAGAAAGAAAAAGACGAGAGAAATTGATATAAGGAGGAGGAGGTCCCTGGTCCCTGCCCTCCCACCCATGACTGATACGTAATAATCGGCATAAAGGAAAGGACAGAAAATTATTGTAATTATGCTATTAAGGGGATAAGAAGCTTTCACCGAGGCCGGAGGAGGAGGAGGAGGAGGAGGAGAGGGAGGAGGCGGAGGAGGATTCAATGTCGAATGTCGGAGACTTCAAATAACGACCACAACTGTGAGAAAAGTATCCCCTGCCAGCCTTCAGGGACAGCACGCAAGATGGTCATCTAGGGGTGGCTCGCTCTCTCTCTCTCTCTCTCTCTCTCTCTCTCTCTCTCTCTCTACGCATTTTTTATCGTAAGGATATATCTCTTTTAAAGTCTGATTTAAGTGCTATTGCGTTTTTCATATTTCCGAGTATAAAATGTTAACTCACTCTCTCTCTCTCTCTCTCTCTCTCTCTCTCTCTCTCTCTCTCTGCACTTTTATGAATAGGATATTTAAAGTCAGATCTACGAGCTACTTCGATATTCATATTTCTGATTATAACATATTAGATATCTCTCTCTCTCTCTCTCTCTCTCTCTCTCTCTCTCTCTCTCTCTCTGTATTTACACACACACGCACAATTTCTTTCAACTTCGCACAATTAAAGATATAAACAAGTAAATACTATTTACAATCTTGACAGTTTAACGTAAAAGTGGTAAAAAAAAAAAAATCCGTAACATCACTTTCTCGCATTTATCTAAAAGCGAAAAACGAAAACACGAAGGATACTGGTCTATGTAAAAAGCCAAAAAGTCCTCTTTCTCGCACCATTATGCAAATGCATGCAGACAAATGCGCGCTGCCAACCGTGCTAATGCAGGCATGCATATGAACGCCTTGATGAAAGCACGGCTAGGAGTACTTACGTCAGGGCACAAACAAACAGGTATTATTTATTCCTGCATATGAAAACAGCCACTCCACTCTCTGCAAGGTAACGCAGACCCATCTGTAGCCTGAAGATGGAGTATGGGCGTGATAACCACTTGACAGAAGGCGAGAGAGGTGGGCGTACAGGCACGGGCGCGTCAATATTATGGATGACAACAAAGCGAGACCGATGGTGTGTTTACACTGGGTGTGCCGTAGATTGAGACAACCGACCCCCGCCCCTCCCTCGCCCTCTTTAGAGCCTTCCCTTTCCCCCCCACCCCCCTTCCTTAAAAAATATCTACACCCATCTTCCTTCTCCGTATAAATGGGTAGAAAAATACGCCCTCCATTAAGAGGATTTTTGAGACCTATTATCATAGTGATATTAATCGTCAGCCTGGAAGGGGAATAAGAAATTTCGAACGTACGGTCTACAGAGACAACAATACTGAAAATAAAACATTTATTATTAGAATTTCTCCTCCCTACGAGTATGAGAAGACCTGCCACCAACAATGACACCACCGATCATGACAACTCTACGGAAGACAACGCCCCCGAACGAGGTACTCCTGCAGCCGATGGAAATCATATTATTATTATTATTATTATTATTATTATTATTATTATTATTATTAAAATACTTATACTGGCATGATTCTTGAAATGCAGAAACAAATCCACAGTTATTTATTTGAAATATATTTGTAAACATACAAAAATTATTATTATTATTATTATTACTATTATTATTATTATTATTATTATTATTATTCTGTTGAATATAATGGCAGAATTGACCGAAATAATCTTATATATTACCTTTTCTATTTTTCTTATTACTCGCTTTTCTGGCTCAGCGATACTTCTTAATAATTGGCCAATATATATATCCATATTGAGAGAAATCTGAATAATGCTGAATTAGGTATTTATATTATTATTATTATTATTATTATTATTATTATTATTATTATTATTATTATTATTCAGCCCCAACGCAGGGGCCACTGCCTTGAAATTCAAGCTCCAAAGAATGTGGTCTTCATTCAAAAGTAAAAGAAGGCAACGGGAAATACAGACAGAAGAGATCAATTATTAGAAAAGCAGTTATTACAAAAGAAAAAAAATCAATTAACAAATTAATAAATATATTACGTACAACACTACTGTATAATTTTTGTTAATAGCACAGCACTCAATTCGTACTATTTTATCCATTCCTTTTTTTTTTTTTGAAATCGTGGCACAAGAACTTCAAGGCAGACACAAATACGCAAATAATTTCTATTAATCGCGCAGTACTTATTTCTTACTATTTTATCCATTCCTTATTTGAAAGCGTGGCACAGAAAAATAAATGAACTTCGACGTAGACACAAATACGCAAATAATTTTTAGTAATCGCGCAGTACTTATTTCTTACTATTTTATCTATTCCTTATTTTTTAAATCGTGGCACAAGAAAACATACACACTTCAAGGCAGACACAAACACAAGTAACTACACATCTGACGGATATAAATTACCAAATACAAAGCCTAAGGGGACGACCATCTCTCAGTTGCACAACGACGCCCGGGACGAGCTAAAAATAGAACGCGCTACAAAAATGCCAAGTAATTAACATCAAAGACTTTCTACATGACTGAAAATAAAGCCATAATTGCACCCGGAAGGACAAGGTGGGGATCTTCTTTTTTCCCGCTTCTTCTGAGATGAGATGGGGGTACTTTTATTACCAATAAGTTTTTTTTTTTTTTTTTTTTTTGTTTTTTTTTTTTTTTTTTTTTTTTTTAAATAAAGGCATACCAGGCGGGTCTCGATAAACAGCCTATAGCAGCGCCCACGAACACGCGTGTGTATTTAATGTGCGTGTGTGTTGTGTGTAGGCTACTGCTTTCATACACAGCTGAGAAAGGTCATAAACTCTTAATTAAAAAACAAACAAAAATAAAAATAATAATCTTCAATACTAATACAAGTACAATGTTTTCAAGATATGGCGATTTTATTACCAAGGAACGTGAAAATCTCGTAATGGGCATCAGACAAATATTAATAATAAAAAATCTTCATTAAATTTTATACATAATCTAACTGGAGAACCTCTTAAAAGAGAATAGAAAAATAATTCGAAAATATCTTAAAAAATTATTTTCAAGATAATCTGGAGTCTTTTTTACAAATAAAAATATGTCCACCGTATACAAATGGTTCAAACTAAGCATTGCAAGAACGAGGAAAGATAGTTAATAAATAATAAGGCTACAATAAAAGAAAAATCGCGAGCTTTCTGTCCAGAAATGTTGAGAGCATAAATTTTTTAAAAATATTATTATTATTATTAGTATTATTATTATTATTATTATTATATTATTCTGTTGAATAATAATATAATAATAATAATAATAATAATAATAATAATAATA
Organism: Macrobrachium nipponense; assembly: GCF_015104395.2. Lineage (NCBI taxonomy): Eukaryota > Metazoa > Arthropoda > Malacostraca > Decapoda > Palaemonidae > Macrobrachium > Macrobrachium nipponense. Next base: position 42,360,820 of record NC_087203.1, read on the forward strand.
ATAATAATAATAATACAAAGTACACGAGAGGGGACTAAACAACACAATAGAAGATGTGAAAACAGAGGCTTAAGGCCAAAGCACATAAGATCCAACGGTACATGAACAGGAATAAGGGATACCAACAGAACAAAACTATTCGGAACCAACCAGAAAAAAGACTATACAGCCAACTATGAGGGGAAGACAACCACCCAGAAATTCCTGAAGCCGAACCAAGTAAGAGACTCTGGGAAAACATATGGAGCAATCCGGTATCACACAACAACATGCAACATGGCTCCAGGAAGTCAAGGAAGAAGAAACAGGGAGAATAAAACAAAGATTCACAGAGATCACGACAGACACAGTCAGACACCAACTAAAGAAAATGCCAAACTGGAAAGCCCCGGTCCCGATGAAGTCCATGGATACTGGCTCAAAACCTCAAGGCCCTACACCCACGAATAGCAGAACAACTCCAGCATTGTATCTCAAATCACCAAGCACCCAAATGGATGACCACAGGAAGAACATCCTTAGTACAAAAGACAAGAGTAAGGGAAATATAGCCAGTAACTACAGGCCTATCACCTGCCTACCAATAATGTGGAAGTTACTAACAGGTATCATCATGAAAGGCTATACAACTACCTGGAGGAGACAAACACCATCCCCCACCAACAGAAAGGCTGCAGAAGGAAGTGTAGGGGCACAAAAGACAGCTCCTGATAGACAAAATGGTAATGAAGAACAGTAGGAGAGGAAAACCAACCTAAGCATGGCATGGATAGACTATAAGAAAGCCTTCGACATGATACCACACACATGGCTAATAGAATGCCTGAAAATATATGGGGCAGAGGGAAAACACCATCAGCTTCTCAAAAATACAAATGCGCAACTGGAATACAATACTTACAAGCTCTGGAATAAGACTAGCAGAGGTTAATATCAGGAGAGGGATCTTCCAGGGCGATCACTGTCCCCACTACTCTCGTAGTAGCCATGAGTTCCCATGACAAAAGTACTACAGAAGATGGATGCCGGGTACCAACTCAAGAAAAAGAGGCAACAGAATCAACCATCTGATGTTCATGGACGACATTCAAAAGCTGTATGGTAAAGAGCATCAAGGAAATAGATACCCTAATCCAGACTGTAAGGATTGTATCTGGGACATCAGGATGGAGTTTTGGAATAGAAAAATGCGCCTTAGTCAACATACAAAAAGGCAAAGTAACGAAGAACTGAAGGGATAAAGCTACCAGATGGGAGCAACATCAACACATAGATGAAAACAGGATACAAATACCTGGGAATAATGGAAGGAGGGGATATAAAACACCAAGAGATGAAGGACACGATAGGAAAGAATATATGCAGAGACTCGAGGCGATACTCAAGTCAAAACTCAACGCCGGAAATGAATGATAAAAGCCATAAAACACACGGGGCAGTGGCCAGTAACTCAGGATACAGAGCAGGAAATAGTGGAAATGGACGAAGGCAGAAATCCGCAGCATAGATCAGAAACCAGGAAACCATATGACCAATACACAAAGCACTACACCCAAGAGCAAATACGGACAGAATATACATAACATGAAAGGAAGGAGGGAGAGGACTACTAAGTACAGAGGACTGCGTCAACATCGAGAACAGAGCACTGGGGCAATATCTGAAAACCAGTGAAGACGAGTGGCTAAAGAGTGCATGGGAAGAAGGACTAATAAAAGTAGACGAAGACCCAGAAATATACAGAGAAAGGAGAAAGACAGACCGAACAGAGGATTGGCACAACAAACCAATGCATGGACAATACATGAGACAGACTAAAGAACTAGCCAGCGATGACAACTGGCAATGGCTACAGAGGGGAGAGACTAAAGAAGGAAAACTGAAGGAATGATAACAGCGCACAAGATCAGGCCCATTAGAAACGCAGATATGTTCAAAGAACGATAGACGGAAATAACATCTCTCCCATATGCAGGAAGTGCAATACGAAAAAGGAAACCATAAACCACATAGCAAGTGAATGCCCGGCACTTGCACAGCAACCAGTACAAAAGAGGCATGATTCAGTGGCAAAAGCCCTCCACTGGAGCCTGTGCAAGAAACATCAGCTACCTTGCAGTAATAAGTGGTACGAGCACCAACCTGAAGGAGTGATAAGAAAATGATAGGCAAAGATCCTCTGGGACTATGGTATCAGAACGGATAGGGTGATACGTGCAAACAGACCAGTCGTGACCGTTGATTGAACAAAGTCAAGAAGAAAGTATCACTCATTGATGTCGCAATACCATGGACACTATAGAGTTGAAGAGAAAGAGAGGGAAAAAACCCTTGTATAAGTATCAAGATCTAGAAAATAGAAATAAGAAGGATATGGGATATTGCCAGTGGAAATCGTACCCATAATCATAGGAGCCCACTAGGCACTGATCCCAAGATCCCTGAAAAGGAATCTAGAAAAAACTAGAGGCTGAAGTAGCTCCAGGACTCATGCAGAAGAGTGTGATCCTAGAAACGGCAGACATAGTAAGAAAAGTGATGGACTCCTAAGGATGCAGGTATGCAACCCGGAAACCCCACACTATAAATTACCACCCAGTCGAATTGGAGGTACTGTGATAGAGAAAAAAAAATAAATAAAAAAAATAATATAAAAATAATAATAATAATAATAATAATAATAATAATAATAATATAATAATAATAAATAACAAATCAGATATTTAAGATATAAAATATAAGATATACGATCGACTACATATAAATTTAAGTTAAAACCATTTATAAATTTCTTCCTCTCTTCATATAATGATGTAATAATATCCCATGACAACCAGTCCCAAACCAAATTGAGTAAAAAAAATAATTAAAATAAAATATAAAAACACTGAATTGAAGTCCTTGATTGTTTTTTCTTCTCCAGATGATGTAATAATATCCCATGACATCGTCTTTGTCTCCGTGAGTATTGTGAAACCAACCCAAACCAAAATTAGTAAAGAAAAAAAAAATTGAAGTAAAGTTCATGACATATTCCTTGTTAAGATATATAATAATGTCCAAGACTTCGTCTCTGTCTTCTTGAGTCTCGTGAAACCAATTAAAAAAATGTAATGAAGGTCTATTTCCAAATATAATAATACCCCATGACATCTTTTTGCCTCCACAAGTATCGTGAAAGAAATCCAAAACCGAAATCTGTATAAAAAAGGTAATTAAATTAAAGTTCTTGTATTTTTTCCTTCTCCAGATTAATGTAATAATATCCCTCCTAAGACTTCGTCTTTGTCTTCTTGAGTGTCGCGAAACCAATTCAAACCAAAATACGTAACAAAAAAATTTAATTGAAGTCCTAATTTTTTGTCCTTCACCAGATAATAATGTAATATGATCCCATGACATCGTCTTTGTCTTTCTCCATGAGTATCGTGAAACCAATCCAAAAACCAAAAATGAGTAAAAAAAAAAAAAAAAAAAAAAAAGAAAAAAAAAAAAAAAAAAAAAAAAAAAAGAAGAAAAAAAAAAAACGAATCGAAGTTGTTGCTGCTTGGCTGGTTGGGGAAGTATCGCTTTACAAGGCAGGCGTAATTCGAGGAAGATTTAGAACGCCCATTTTTTCCACTGAATTTAATTAATTGTCGTCTTAACCTCTTCTCCCGTGTTTGTTCTATTCTTTTGCAAGCGTCGCCTGGTTGGTCCTTTGAATCTCTCTCTCTCTCTCTCTCTCTCTCTCTCTCTTAAGACTGCAAGGACTTTCTTCTTGTAACTATTCTAATCCGTTTTGATGTGAATACTTTTTATATATTATAATATATATAGATATATATATATAATATATATATATATCATCTATATTATATATATATCTTAAGTAAAGGACTTGTAAACCCCACCTTTTTTTTATTTTTTCACCTTTGAGTTTTGAATCTACTCTCTCTCTCTCTCCTCTCAGCTCGTCTCTCTCTCTCTCTCTCTCTCTCTCTCTCTCCTCTCTTTTCTTTGTTTTTTTCAATTTATTCGTTACGATCCCATTGTTTTTTTGTTTGACTTGAGAGATGAGAAGGTTTTTTTAAAGTTTGATTCCCAGGAATATGATTAAGGTTCCCATCTCTTTTTTCTCTCTCCTCGCCTCTCTCTCCGATCTACTCCGTTCCTTCTCCCGTCTTCCTCTCTCTCTTGTTTGAACTTGATTTCTTTTTTAATTTACTAACGATTTGTTGACCGGTTAAATAGACTACAGTTTTTACTTTTTAAAGTACATTCCCAAATATGATTAATTGGCTTTTAGGAAGAAGAAGAAGGAAGAAGAAAACAATAAACAATATATATATTCTATATAATATATATATATTATATCTATATAATTATTATATATATATATATATATATATATACAGTTCTTTGTAGCTCAGCGATTACCAACCTCGTCTCACCAACGAGAAACCTGGGATCGATCCATGGGAAAACCAACCTAGACACTTTCCTGGGAAAAATCAAGAAAAAAAATCGAAAGCATCTGATCCAATGTCTCCTACGCCTTCCAGGATTCGAGGTCTGGAACTCTTCCATATCCTACTGGTGGCCTTCCAGTCATCTGAGCTTCAGAGCTGTGGCCATTGTTCCAGTCTTCCATTTTAACCTCCCCCTCCCTCCACCCCCCTTCATCACTTCCATCTCATTACACGCTCCCCTGATCATCATCATTATCTTCATTTCCACCGCTCTTCGACCGCACTTCCATGCTTCCAGCATCTTTAAAGTAATTTCTTTTTCGAAGATGATCGTTATACTTTTTTATCTGGAAATTTTTTCGAATTTTACTTTTTTTTTTCCAAAGGGGGAACACGAAGTGGTAAACGGCACATTCTTATTATGACGTCAGTGGTTTTACCCCTTAATATATTCAGACGTGTACTAACCTTACGCAGAACCTATATAGGCAGACGGTACTTTTACGCAGAACCAATAGACAGACGCTAATCTAATGCAGAACCGATACAGACAGACGGTACTCTTACGCAGAACCGATTACAGGCAGGCGGTACTTTTACGCAGAACCGATACAGACTGACGGTAGTCTTGCTAGAACCGATATAGGCAGACGGTACTTTTACACAGAACCGATACAGACAGACGTTACTTTTACGCAGAACCGATACAGAAAGACGATAGACTTACACAGAACCGATACAGACAGAAGCTAACCTAATGTAGAACCGATATAAAAAGCTGCACGTCTAGCACTGAACCGATGTAAACACAGGCTATTTTGACGCAGAATCGATGCTGACAGACGTTAGCCTTATAGGCAGAACCAGAACCCTGTGTAGAACCGACAGCCTAGGGAACACGAAAGAAGGCACCAAGTCCTGGAGTCCAGAGGTGAATGGGAAAAACCTACTGTAACATTTAGCATTTTGCTGAACCCTACAAAAATCCAAAGCTTCCGGCTCCATCAGGTCCCTCTCATGCACACAAACACACACACACACACACACACACATTCTCTAGGGACAAGGAAACAAGGAGGACAGGGGAGAAGAAAAAAAGAAAGAAAAAAAAAGACGGTCGACCCGAGCACCGTAAACAGCAAAATTGACAGTCCCCTCCGACGCAGCGCCCCGTCTACCGTGATATCCTGTGACAGGAGTTAAATTGCTTCTGTATCCCTCTCGTATATTATGTATAAATATTTTCACCAGGCCGTCCTATTAAAAGCGCTCTCTCTCCGACTTCTGAGGAGCGCTCGTCCCGCGCGCAAATTGGTAAAACGGGACCGAAATGTCAAGAAGGAACAAGGAACATTGGGGGTATTCGGAGTTGGCATCTGAATCTTACTCTTTTAGGACCTACGGATTTGTTTGTTTGTTTGTTTGTATGTTGTTTTTACGTTGCATGGAACCAGGTTATTCAGCAACGGGACCAACGGCTTTACGTGACTTCCGAACCACGCCGAGAGTGAACTTGTATCACCTATTTCCTTTAACCCCTCAATGGAATGCCCGAGAATGGAACTCACGGCCACCGAGGTTGCAGGCCAAGACCATACCGATCACGCCACTGAGGCGCTAGGACTTTCGGAGGATTACGAAATATACGGAATAGCTTTAAGAGAATTTTGTTCTTTGTATAACTTAATCTTTTTAAGACCTTGGTGTGTTACAAAATATATAAAATACGTGAAAAAGAACTTTGTCTTTTTTTTAGAAGATAACTCATACACTCTTTAAGAGCTTCAGTGTATTACAAAATATATGAAATGGCTTTGAAATAGCTTTAATAGATAATGAGCTAGAGTGATAAACTTGGGGTGCAAAAAAAATAAATAAATAAATAACAGATTCCGTTGGCCATTTTCACCTTACTTCATCATAATACGAGCTTTACGTATTTATCTTTTATCGGCGTAAAAAAAGTAAAATATGTTCTTTCATGCTCCGTATTTTTTTGATCAAAATAAAATTTCCTCCACGTCATATTAATTGAATTCACAAAGATCAAAATTAAAAATAAATAAACCTATGGTTCTTCTTTAAAAACATAAAAGCTTCATTAAAATTTCACCTATCAAAATAACACGGCAGACACAAACAAGCAAGAGGCCGAAAGGAAAGCAGACGGAAAAAAGGGCAAGAACAGAGCAGCAATGACGACCTGGAATGACCTGGAATGACCCCTGACCTAAGTACCTAGACCAGAACCACCGTCAATTAAAATCTGAAAGTCTAAGCACATTTCGCGCGGCTCAAAGGGGCCAAATTTACAGTTTTCGGTTTCCCCCTCGAAGCCTCCCGAAAAGAAAACCAATTTACGGGACAGCCAGAAATTGAAGCCACGATTGCAAAATCCAGGAGACATTTTCAAAAGCGCTTTCAAGGCCTTTCACCCGAACACAATTTCGGGACCAGTCACAACTCAACACCCCCCCCCCCCCCACCCCCCGGGGCCATGTCATTCCATCCACTCAAACCTGGCAGCGATTAAACAGATGCACAATGCTGCTCAAGGTGAAATCCAAGTCTTCTATTTTTGAATTAAATTTCTTATTTGTTACCGATTTTTTTTTACTATGTTTTCACCTAAGGGATATAATTAATTCCATTTAAAGCCTGCTTTCTAAGGAACGTCCTATTAAAATAATTTCTATAAGTTTTTAGTTTATATTTCCTAACATATATATCATTGTTATTGCTATGTTTTATTACTTTAATCTAACGTATTAGCATATTTCATATAAAGCAAAATACATTACTGAGCGGCAATTCGAACTGCGCAAATATATATATTTTTTTCAATTACAGTATGAGATTTTTTTTTTTTTTCAAAATTACAAAGTTGAGGATTTTTTAATTTTCAACGGCCTGAAAAAAATAAGTCTACGAAGGTGCTAAAAAGGTGAAGTAGAAAATCATATCAACCACAAAGAAAATATTAAACGTAAAATTCTGAATAATTACGATAAACAAATTCTGGCAATTTTATTAAAATGAGAATCTACACCTGAAAGGGGACGATTTCCAAAAAATAAATACATAAATAAATAAAACAAAACAAAATAAAATAAAATAAATATATATATATATATATATATATATATATATATATATATATATATATTTATTCTTTTTTAGCATTGATGACAATACATGTATGACGCCAGATTACAGACATCATCAATTAAATCAGTCCTTCCAAGGACCTTCAAACCATTTATTTTAAGGTCACACTCCATTCCGGACAAAACTTGACAAACTTGGCAATGAAGTGAGAGAGAGAGAGAGAGAGAGAGAGAGAGAGAGAGAGAGAGAGAAGAGAGAGAGGTGGGGGGGCGGGTTCCGCATTTCCGTTAAAATGAAGATGGAAGTGTTATTCCCATCTTCCCTCTTCAAATACAATCGCCGGTCACCCAAAAGCCCCATCTAATACGAAAATGAAGAAATTAAAGGGATGCCAAAAAAACATGGCGTCGAAAAATCGAAAAGACCGGCATCCCGGAGGGGGAAGAGAGATAGAGAGGCGAGAGAGAGAGAGAGAGAGAGGAGAAGAGAGAATTTTCAGCAAGACAGAGAATCGCTTAATTAAAAATAAAAACTACTGCTGAGAGAGAGGAAGAGAGGAAAGAGGAGGAGAAGAGAGAAGAGAGAGGAGAGAGAGACACAGGAACAGATTCAACAGGGACCAATCCACCTTTTAACGTGGTTTTTTCCGGAAAAATTGGTTTCTTCCCCAGGCTAAGCCTAAATCCAAAGTGGGGCCTTCTTCCTCCCTTTCCCCTTCCCCTCCCCTTCCTTCCTTTCCAAACCTAACAGAACATTCAAAAACGTCCACAAAAGATTTTGGTGAAAGATTTTCCTCGAGCCGCTCTTTTCCAAAGCCTAAACAAGATTTAATTTCCCCAATGTTTCTCAGAGGCGCGGGTTTCCTAAAGGGTGTCCCCCTATCCGATTAAGGCTATGTTATTTACATTGATGGCAATTATCTTTAATATTAAACAAAAAAAAAAAATAACAAATAAAACTAGTTCTGGACGTTTTGGTTTATCGAAAAATTTTTGTTTCCGTATTTTTTATGCAAAATTTAAACGCAATCTGTTAACGGGAAATGAGAAAAGCTGATATAGCGTTTTATTCTAACAAATGCTAAAAAATAAAATTATCCATCCTTATCGAAGAAAAATAACCTAAAAATTAGTCCCTGACGTTTTGGTTAATCAAAGCGATTTCGCTCTTTTTTCAATATAAAAATAAACTAAATCCTTAAATAAAGTTTAATTAAAATTGCTGATATAGTTTTTGCTTTAACAACAGATAAAATTACCATCTTTCTTTGAGGATAATCATTCTAAAAAAATAGTTTTCTTGCACCCCTTGGCTTTTAATCAAAGTGGCTTTATTACTTTTATTTTTAAAACTAAAAATTCAAATAATATTTAAGGTAAAACTAAACCTTGATGATTTTACTCAATCAATAATAATAACCATGCATTTGCAAACACTACTAATTTTTTTTTTAATAAAACAGAATAACCATTTGATGCTTCATGCCACATAACTCATTAACTGACACTGTAAATCTAATCTTCCACTTGTTTTTGTTTGTTTTTGTTTTCTTTTGTTTATTAAGTTTTTTTTACGTTTGCATGCGGAACCCAGTTTTTGGTTATTCAGCAACGGGAACAAACGGCTTTTTTGAACGTGACTTCTTCCGAACCAACGTCCGGAAGAGGTGAACTTTCTATGCCACCACAAAAGAAAACACATCTCTGGCCCCTCAAATGGAATGCCCGAGAATTGAAACTTGCGGACCCAACCGAGGTGGCATGGTCAAGAACCAGAAACCGACCAATGGCCCAAACGAAGGCACTGTAAAAAAGTCTACTTCCACGGAACAAAAAATCAATAAACAACTGTTCATTAACCGGACTCCATATCGAGTTAATTTTCCAAAATTTCATCAAAATTACCAAAATTAATCAAAATTAATTATTCCTTATGGCCAAAACCAAACCATGAAAATTGAATTTTCATCTCCGGGAGTTTCTATACAGGAAATATTTTTTTATATCAATAATTATATTGATTTAATAATATATATTAAATAATGTATATATATAATATTAAATATATATATTATATATTAATATATATAATTATAATATATATATATGGTAATATTAATCAAAATATAAAATTACATAGAATTACCCAAAAAAAAAAAAAAAACAAAAAATAAAAGAAAAAAAATATTAAATTAATTTATTACCAAATTATATATTTTTTTACCTATACCACACCTAGATTAGGAAGGACATAAGATTAAAAATACAAATACACAGAAAATATACCCAATATAACCCCCCCCCCCCCCCAACCAACAATTCCCTTGCCCCTTTTCCATCGCTTATGTAATATTCCAGACATGCACAAGCATTACCGCTGGAAGACCATGATTAAAAAATCAAGCACCATCAGACCCTCAGAGCCTCCCCACCCACCTCTCTCTTACCCTTAACCCTCGCCTTTTCTAGCCCGTAGTTTTACATTTAGCGTTCTCTCTCTCTCTCTCTCTTTTTAGCAAGTAGTTTCTATTTAGCGTGTTCTTCCTGTATGTGTCCCCCTCTAGTAACTGCCACGCTAACTCTCTCTCTCTCTATCTCTCTCCCCCCTCTCTCTCTCTCTTTTTTTCTTCTCTCTCTCTCTCTCTCTCATATCCATTTCACGGAATTCCCTCTATGAAATGAAAGGAGGAGAATTCTCGGAGCATCCACCCCAACAACACCCCACCCCACCCGGCCGACCCCCCTCCCCTCCCCCCCCACAAACCCTTCCCACTTACAGCCGAGCGAAATGAAAATTCATAATGTAACTGCGCCCCCGAATTCTACCGACGAAAGCAAACAAAATATTCAAACAAAATATTCGTCATATGCAAACAGATCTCTCTCGGCGAGAGTCGCCCAAAAACCGACCCCGCAGCAGTGAGACAGCACACATAGAGCAGCATTCAACATTCAGCGTTTGGCCGTCTGAAATTTTAAAACACAGAGCCTGGATGTTTAATGCTTGTTCGAAACAATGGCGGCTGGCAAAACGTCAATGGATCGTGTTGACTGCCACATGCATGTTTTCACAATGATTGTACTCTGGCCCGGTAGCTCGCAGGTTTCAAAGGTACTACTGCTGATAGCTTATATATTTTTTTTTTTTTAATGAAAAAACTGTGCCCTGTAGTTAGCAGGTTTCAAAGGTACTACTGCTGATAGCTTATATAATTTTTTCTTTTTTTCAATGAAAAACTATGTCCCTGTAGTTAGCAGGTTTCAAATGTACTACTGCTGATAGCTTATAATATTTTTTTCCTTCTTTTTTTTGTAATAAAAAACTATGTCCCTGTTAGTTAGCAGGTTTCAAATGTACTACTGCTGATAGCTTATAATATTTTTTTCTATTTTTTAATAAAGAACTTTGTCCCTGTAGTTCGCAGGTTTCAAAGGTCCAATTGCTGATAGCTTATAATATATATATATATATATATATATAGATATATATATATATATATATATATAATAATATATATATATATATTTTTTATAAAAACGCCCACGGTACATGGCGTTTCTGTGGGTATAAGGAGGACAAACTCAATGCCCCGACCAAAAACGAGCAAAGATAAAGAGGAAAGGAGGTTACCAAAATAAATACCATGTATTTACACCTATTATTATTATTATTATTATTATTATTATTATTATATTATTATTATTATTATTATTATTTAATAATATGGAACAACCCCCTAGGGCCCACTGACCTGAATTCAAGCTTCCAAAGAATATGATATCCTCACTCTTTAAATAAATGTAGATCAGAGGAATAACAACATATGATAGAAAGAGTTTAAGCACCCCACTAAATCGTGACCAGAGAATCTGATGGTTTAATCGTCTTTTTTCTTTGTATGGTGTTTTTACGTTGCATGGAACCAGTGGTTATTCAACAACGGGACCAACGGCTTCACGTGACTTCCGAACCACGTCGAGAGTGAACTTCTATCACCAGAAATACACATCTCTCACCCCTCAATGGAATGCCCGAAAATCGAACTCGCGGCAACCAAGGTGGCAGGCCAAGACCATACCGATTACGCCCTGGCAACCTACCGATTAACAGTGCGTCCGATAGTCAAAAATGTAAAATGTTTACACCATTAATATTACAAACTATCCTAAACTAAGAAACGCCAACAAATAGGCTTAACTGGTATAAATTCAGAAAATGAAGGCAACGGTGTTCATAAATATTCATTATTATTAATAACAAGGGTGCCAGTTCTATTAACAGCATTTAATGAGAACCCGGATTCGTTTTTTCCTCACGCTGGCTGGAGCCGGTCAAGTGAAGCAAAACTCGAGTAATTAACATTAGCGACACTACTGCCGATAAAAAAAAATCCTGGGAGAGGGGAGAGAGAGATAGAGAGAGGAGACGAGAGAGAGAAGAGAGAGAGAGAGAGAGAGAGAGAGAAGGAATCAGCTCAGAATTCCAATTTGACTTATCTATGATTGTTAATTTTATGCTTTATGATTTACTGCGTAAAACGGCTGAAAATACATATTTTATATATACACAATATAGATATATAGATATGCTTTTATATATATCATATATATATATATATATATATAAATATATATATATATAGGAAGGAGAGAGAGAAGAGGGGAGGAGGAGAGAGAGAGATGGAGGAGAGGAGGAGGGAGGTAGGGAGAGGATAGAGAGAGGAGAGAGAGAGAGAGACCCGAGGAGAGAGAGAGAGAGAGAGAGAGGAGAGAGAGAGAGAGAGAGAGAGAGAGAGGAGAGCCCAGACTACTTTATCACGGTGTGGAGATATTATAAAAATAATAAAAGAATGAAGGTTCGAATTTATTGTGGGGAAAAAATAAAGATGGATAATCAATGACTTACTCGTTTAATAGTGGCATCTGTACCTAAAAGAACCGCAGTAACTCGTAATAAGGCTAATCTGAGTAAAGATACAGACACGTCTTCATCTTAATAATAAAGATGAAAACTATTGATAATATTGAATCTATCGACTGTATAAAGGAAAACTGCAAAAACCTTTGAAACAAATAGTATCCGCAAAATCTCCTATATAATTATTATCATTTATTTTTTATTCAGATGAAACCTATACATATGGAACAAGCCCACAGGGGCCATTGACTTGAAATTCAAGCTTCCAAAGAATATGGTGTTCATTAGGAAAAATTAGAGGAGGTAAAGGGAAAAACAGAAAGAAGAGACCTCACTTATTAAAAAAAAACAATAAATTAATAAATAGAAAAAAATGTATTAAAATGGAAGGAGAACAGTTTGAATGCAGGAATGCATTGCATCTGCGCTTGACCTTTTGAAGTTCAAATTTCACGACATCCTCAGGGAGGCTGTTCCACAGTCCGACCGGTGTGAGGAATAAAGAACCTCTGGAACTGAGGAATAAAGGACATCTGGAACTGAGGAATAAAGGACATCTGGAACTAAGGAATAGAGGACCTCTGGAACTGAGGAAAAAAGGACCTCTGGAACTGAGGAATAAAGAACCTCTGGAACTGAGGAATTCTACATCGAGGCACATTTACCGAATATTGGTGTTCCTGTTCCACAAATATGGTTGCTCTCGGCAGGAGAAGGAGATCAGGGATCAATTGTAAATGTGAGAGATCTGTCAAAAATATAAACTTATGAAAAATTGACAAACATGTGACCGTCCGTCGATGGTACAAGTCATCACTGCTAATATTAGGAACCGTAACAAATGATAGTTACTGCTAATAATAGAAATAGTAACAAATGATAATTACTGCTAATATTAGGAATCGTAAAAAATTATAGTTACTGCTAATATTAGGAACCGTAAAAAATGATAGTAACCGCTAATATTAGGAACCGTAAAAAATTATAGTTACTGCTAATATTAGGAACCGCAAAAAATGATAGTTACTGCTAATATTAGGAACCGCAAAAAAATATAGTTACTGCTAACATTAGGAACAGTAAAAAATTATAGTTAGTCAACATTACGGGCTGTACCAGACTATTCACAGCTGAAAACCGAGTTCACAAACATAATATAATTCAACAGCAAATATACCATACAAAGAAAACACCCTCCTAGACAATAATTGGCTCAAATAAAGGACCCGAGGAAGTCGGGTCGGAGATGATAAAAAGATTCTTGCGTGATGAGCTATCATACATCATGATTTTTTTTCATTCTTTTTTTAGTATATTTTCCCTTCCTTCCAACTTAAGTAGAGAGAGAGAGAGAGAGAGAGAGAGAGAGAGAGAGAGAGAGAGAGAGAGAGAGAGTACAGAATTCTGATTTGATATATCTATGATTGTTAATGTCATGCTCTATAATTTAACACTCGAAATGACTAAACATGGAGATATATATATATATATATATATATATATATATATATATTATATATATTATATATATGTATGTATGTATATATATATATATATATATAGATATATATATAGATACTAATATATATATATATATATATATTGGAGAGAGAGAGAGAGAGAGAGAGAGATGAGAGGCGAGAAGAGAGAGAGAGAGAGAGAGGACTCCCTCCTCTCCTCGCCACCCAAGTAAACCCAAACACCGCTGATTAAGACATTTTCCATTCAAGGTCTTGCGCGTAAAAAAAAAAAAAAAAAATAAAAAAAAAAAAAAAGAAAAAAAAAAAAAAAAAAAAAAAAAAAAAAAAAAAAAAAAAAAAAAGAGAGAGGGTGATTTACGATCGTCAAACGCTATCGGTAACGAGCGTCTCTCGAAACTTATGGCAGTTTGCACCTTTCACATTCATCACGCGTCCAGTTTACAAGGGTCTTATTAATTAGCGTTGCGTTGATTTACAGAAGAACGCGGATAAACAAATGAAGAAATCACATCGGCTGCTTTCTCCCCCTTCTTCTTCTTCCCTCAATCTAGTTCCTTGTTTGCGTCTTGGCACTTTTTATTTATTTGCTGTCTATTCTCATGTTTAGATACTTTGTCGTTATTTGCCATCTATTCTCTTATCTACGTATTTTTCACTTTATTACTTCTTGCGTTCGTTTTTTCTCTATGGAGGTGCTGTCCATTTTTATTTTTTATATTTTTGTTTATTTTCTGTATGACTGAAGTAACCTTGTGTTTATTTTCCGTATATTCTAATATCTATATATTTATAACTTTATTACTTATTACGTTCGTCTGTTTCTATGGGGGTGCTGCCCATTTTACTTTTGTTAAAGTTTTTATTTAGTTCCAGTATGAATTAAGCAATCTAGTGTTTATTTTCCGTATATTCTAATATCTATATATTTTCCCATTTATTACCTCTTAAGTTCGTTTCTTTGGCGGTGTAGTCTAATTTTTATTTTTTATTTTTATTTTTTCTTTGCCTAACTGCTCCACCTCTCAAATTTACATCTTACATTTATTGTTTCTCATCTATAGGCTGTCTACTGTATTTGCTTATCTCCATAGATTTTTCTCTTGCATTCATAACTATTTTCCTTATTTACTTTCTATTACAAATTATTTCAACTACTTACATAATCTACATATTCCCTCTCTGTCCCGTAAGGGGGTGGGGTAGTACTTTCTGTGCACTTCACTCGGTGCACTGTAGGCATTAATTAAAGATCTTTACAGCGTCCATTCGGCTCCTGGCTGCAACCCCTTGCATTCCTTTTATTGTACCTCCGTTCATATTATCTTACTCCTGATACGTCTTTCAAACCTTTTTCTCAATTTCCCTTTCAGCGCCAAATGACCTCACAGGTCCCAGCGCTTCCCTAACTGCAACCCCTTTCCATCCTCTTACTGTACCTCCGTTCATATTATCTGTCTTCCATCTAACTATCCTCAACCCTTTCCCAACGATTGTTTCAATGGTGCAAACCTTTGTCTCAATTTCCTCAATTTCCATTTCAACGCTGAATGATCTCACAGGTCCCAACGCTTGGCCTCTGGCCTAAAATTTTATAATCCAGTATATATTCCAACCTGAGCCATCTGCCTCAGGAAAAATGAGGAAAGCGAAACCAATTTACCAAAAATAGTTAGCAAAACATTCAGCGCACTCTTATCATTCCGCCCCCGACGGCAGGAAACGGGTTTGGGAGGAGTTGAGTAGGTACTCGGAGTATGAAAATTGGAACGGGTAATCTTATAACAGGGGTGATATATATAAAAGTATATATATACATACACATTTTATTTATGTACGTATATATACACACAACTAAGAGTTATTGCGTATTACTATACACGATGTCTACCAAATACTACAAGCGACTGACCTTAGCAGAAGTGTAACTGAAGTAGTCAATCAACCAAACTCAACCCATCTTCTTCAGTGACCATAGCAACCGTAACGCCAAGTTTTCTATCAGTAAATCATTCTGTCCCGCTCAAAAACTCTGCCCATGCGCGCGCGAGCACGCGACCATAAAACACTCCGGATCATCGACACTGGCCTGATATATGCCATTAGAGAATAAATCGCCCACATTTATTCACTACCAGGCTATCTACTACATCTAGGACCCTCCCACTCCGCAGACCCCAAAGAGTCCCCGAACAACCCCACCCCCTCCCCGTAGCCACCCGCCCTTTTCGAACACTCCGCCCACACGCCCACCGACAAACGTCCGTCTCCCATCCACAACCCATCGTTTATCGGCCGCCCGATCGGGACAGTTGCGTAAATCACTAGTTTTCGGTACTCGTCTGCTATCAGTGTCAACTTTAAACCCGGGGGGGCCATGAAAAATTCATGCAGGAGAGGTGGGTCGGACTCCCAAAATGTAAAAGGAGGAGGAGGAGGAAGAAGATGCTTGCTATCCACCCCCCCCAAAAAAAAAAAATAAATAAATAAATAAAACCGTCTGAGTAATGGGAATATAATGGAAGACGGGGGTCGCCTTGAAATGCTTTTACATTATCCGCCTAATTGGAAATTTATGAGAGCCATAAAAGTGACGTGGCATACGGGCCGAGAGAGTATATTATTAAAAATATGAATGTGCGCTTAAACTAACTGACAGAGGCATATGTAAATGTACGAGCCGACATTGAGCAATGAAATACCAAGCGGTTTTTTGGCATGTATAGTACTACTATATATATATATATATAATATATATATATTATATATATATATACATACATACATACATACATACATACATACATACATACATACATACATATATATATATATATATATATATATATATATATACACATATACATATATACAAACATAAACTCGTGTAAATAAGTACATAGATACAAATACATATACATACATACATACATACATACATATATACATACATATATATAGTGGAGAGAGAGAGAGAGAGAGAGAAAGAGACAGATAGCTGGTATATGATGAGGGGAATGGGAAGAGGAAGAGGAGGAGGAAGAGGAGGAGGAGGAGGAGGAGGAGGAGGAGGACTCGGCAGGGGTTGAGTTATTTGACTTGTGGCATAACACTCGGGAGGAGGGACGGACCACCTGGGGACCAGATGGGGCACGTTTGGGAGCAGAGAAGCGGGGGACGAATGAAAGGGGAACGAAACCCAATTAACGACGAAAGGAGGAGGAACACATGACGATGATGAAAAAAAGGGATAAACAGTTGAAAAAAAAAAGAAGACACATTTCAATGTTATGAATCTAATGAAAAAAATACCCATTTCCATGTTATGAATTTTAATACTTATTTCAGTGAGACTAACTTAAAAAATGCTCATTGCAATGTTATGAATCTTAATAATAATAAAAAAATACTTATTTCATTGTGATGAACTTTAAATAAATACTCATTACAATGTTATGAATCTTATACTAATATTAATACTTAATTCAGTGTGATGAATTTTAATTTTAAAAACTACGTATTTCAATGTGATGAACTTAAAATAAAATAGTTACTTCCATAAGATGAATTTAATAAAATACTCTTTTCAATATCATGAATCAAAACTAAAATCTCAAATTCGTCATGGATAAAAAAAAATGTTAATTTCAATACGATGAATTTCAAAAACTGAAAAGAGACTCATTTCAATGTAACAATTAATGAAAAAACTAATTTCCATGGGATGAATTTTAAGCATTTAAAAAAATATATTACTTACAATGTGATATATTAAAAATAAAGAATAAAAAATATGGACAGTAAATTCTCATTTCGATGTGATGAATTTTAAAAATTAAAAAAAAAACTTTTTTAAATAATGATTTCAATGTGATGTAGTTTAATCTTTTATGAAATCATTTAAAATTACTCATTTCAATGTGAAGAATAAAACAATTAAACAATAAAAAAAAATACTGATTTCATTGTGATATTTTACATAAATGACAAAAATATATATATTTCAGAGTGATGAATTTTAAACACTTTAAAAAACGATTCATTTCCATATGATAAATTTTCAAAATAAAAAAAAAACATATTTCAATATGATAAATTTTAAACACAAAAAGCCACCACTAAATTCTATATGGTGAATTTTAAATAGATTTAAAAAACACTCTTTTCAATCTGATGAGTTTAATTTAAATGTTTAAAATTCTCTTCTCAATGTGATGAATTCCAAACAATTACAAAAAAATACAAATTGCAATCTATTGAGTTTTTCAATTATCAAACTTACGAAGCAAAAATTGGTTATCAACGATCAACTTACTCCACATACAAAACCAACAAAATACCAAGTAACAAAAAACATTAATACTCCTTAAAAGAAAAAAAAAGTAACAAGAAAAAGAGAAGAAGACAACAGCAACAGAGAGACGGAGAAGCGAAAGGAGAAACAAACGTAGCCCCCAAAAAGGCAAAAGCGAAATGAAGGAAGCGCCAATGCGAAGCAGATGCTGTGAAATGAGGTGGGGACAGGTAAGGGCCTCGAGACAGGATAATTTGCCCCGTCGGAACTCAACTGAAGAGGGACACGAGCGACGTGTGTGTAGGTGTGTGTGTGAGTTGGTATACTATGGTAAAGAAAAAAATATGCGCCCGTAAAATTTAAAAGTAAATACACGATGTACACATACATACATACATACATGCATACGCAATCACGCACGCACATTACATATATACATAATTACACACATCACTGTTTCAGTCAGTAATGTCTATATCTTTGTCGTCAGACACACATACAATTATATATATATATATATATATATATATATATAGCTATATAATATATAATATATATATATATATATATATATATATATATATATATATAATATATATATATATATATATATATATATATATATATATATATATATATATATAGTATATATATATATATTATATATATATATACGTATATATGTATATGTGCGTGTGTGTATGTGTGTATAGCATACATATAATTTGTACGTGTGTTTACATCTAAAAAAAAATACATGAGACAAACGAAACAACCATATAAACATTCACGCAAAGCTAAACATCTGCAGAAACAGAAGCGTACACAATCACTCATTTCGGTCTGAATCTCTTCACTTCCATGCGCGCGCGCGCGCGCGAAGTAGATTCCGCCAAATACTCTCCCATTCCTTTTAATCGCTTTATCTTGCGGATTCTATCTCCATGCATATATCTACAGTATGTCTAAGCTGGCGTATTTCTATTTTGATCGATATGTCAGTATTAAATCGTGATGCTACAAATCGCCCGTAGATTTCACTAAAGTTTCAATTTTATTTTATTTTATTTATTTTATTAAATTTTATTT
Organism: Macrobrachium nipponense; assembly: GCF_015104395.2. Taxonomy (NCBI): domain Eukaryota; kingdom Metazoa; phylum Arthropoda; class Malacostraca; order Decapoda; family Palaemonidae; genus Macrobrachium; species Macrobrachium nipponense. The sequence goes on from NC_087203.1 coordinate 42,380,157, forward strand.
TATATATTTTTTTTTGCATTTTTTGAATGCTCCTTGAAAAGGAATGTTCAATGAACATATAGGATTAAAAGAGAGAGAGAGAGAGAGAGAGAGAGAGAGAGAGAGAGAGAGAGAGAGAGAGAGAGACTTATGGTTACCAAAACTGTCTTCACAACATCTAGGTTGTTGACCCCGCGTCAGAGAGAGAGAGAGAGAGAGAGAGAGAGAGAGAGAGAGAGAGAGAGAGAGAGAGTGGGAAATTCATTAACTTATGGCTACTAAAAATGGCGTTACAACATCCAGGTTATTGAGAGAGAGAGAGAGAGAGAGAGAGAGAGAGAGAGAGAGAGAGAGAGAGAGAGAGAGAGAGATTGTTGTTGGTGAATGAGCTGGCTTTATGCCAGCACGGTCTCTAGCTCATAGTGGAGCGCTTAAGTGTCGGAGAGAGAGAGAGAGAGAGAGAGAGAGAGAGAGAGAGAGAGAGAGAGAGAGAGAGACTACTTACGAATTTAGCCCATGACCTGACGATATCGTCATCTCGACCTCACCTGCGGAAGAGAGGCAACATTGAAATCTGATAACTCAAAAGAATTTTATATATATTATATATCTGCAGTTTTATACACTGATATAACCTATTTTTCATTAAAAACAAATTAATTCATAATACCTTAACCTTTCAATAGTAAATCAATAAATTTAAGTGAAAAAAGTAAAAAACGAACAGAAATTCTTTTTAGAAAGGGATTTATTCTTGCTTTTGAAACTTACGAAAGAAAACAAACAAAGCAATTTACTTACAAACCATGCAAGCACAAACGCTTCATAATTTCGAGATAAAACACAAAAGTCATTATCAACTCCAATAGAAGATTATGCATATCTCTTAAAATTTGCATTGAGGTGAGAAAATTAACGATTGCAATATTGAGAGAGAGAGAGAGAGAGAGAGAGAGAGAGAGAGAGAGAGAGAGAGAGAACCAGGAGAAGGAGGGGGGGGGGGGGGGGGAGGAGAGGAGAGAGGGGAGAGAGAACATTCCAGTAGCGGTATCTAAATAAAAAAAAAAAGCAATTTATGAGAACTGAAAACATCCGCTGACATTATTCAAGTATGATATCAGAGAAACAGTAAGGGAAAAAAAGCAAGTCGACGTTGTTAAAAAAAAAAAAAAAAAAAAAAAAAAAAAATCCCCCCAAAAAAAAAAAAAAAAAAAAAAAAAAAAAATCAAGACGTTAAGTTACCAAAAAAAAAAAAAGAAAAAAAAAACACTGCAACGTAATGTCTGCCATTTAATTCAGTTAGGATGAGATAACGAACCCAAATAACGCTGATCTCAGCGTAAACGCCTTGCATGAGAGCTTAGCATCACATGTAAAAAAGGTTGCGTACCACGAAATGAAAGCCGCCCCCACCCCACCCCACCCCTCGAGGTCGTCTGAGATGATAGTTACAACGTAATCACTCGTAAGTACGACTCTCGTGACATAATTGGTGAAAGAAAGTTCCACAACAGATTATCTCGGACTGAAGGTACAGAGAGAGAGAGAGAGAGAGAGAGAGAGAGAGAGAGAGAGAGAGAGAGAAAAAACCTAGTTTCTTCGGCGCAATCGAGTTTTCTGTACAGCGTATAATGCCATATGGAACCCTAAACCACGGCCCATGAAACTTTCAGCTACGGCCCTGTGTTGTTGGTACCTATAGCGGCGTCAGACGCACGATCATGGCTAAATTTTACCTTGAATAAATAAAAACTACCGTGGCTAGAGGGCTGCAATTTGGTATGTTTGATGATTGGAGGGTGGATGATCTACATAACAATTTACAGCCCTCTACCCACAGTGGTTTTTAAGACCTGAGGGCGGACAGAAAAAGTGCAGACGGACAGACAAATATCTCAATAGTTTTCTTTTATAGAATAAAAAGTGAAGAACAGCTTTGAACTTCTTGCAATAAGCAACTGAAACAATTATACGTGTTAAGTGTGTATGAGTACATACGCAAAATTCTTGTTGTCAAACATATATACCCTTCACAAAACCGTTGTGTTATCTATACGTATGTGCTTACATTAAGATTGTTTGTTTTTATAGCGTTTTTACGTTGCAAGGAACCAGTAGTTATTCAGCAACAGGACCAACGGCTTTACGTGACTTCCGAACCAAGTCGAGAGTGAACTTCTATCTCCAGAAATACACATCTCTAACCCCTCGGTGGAATGCGCCAGAATCGAACTCGCGGCCACCGAGGTGGTACGCTAACACCAAACCGACCACGCCACTGAGGCGCTTTATAAATAAGAAAATAGTTATTTGTTATTTGCCCTACCTAGATTTGTTATTTATCTTATTATTTATTATTTCACTCTCCATTTTTTACTTCTCGATATCCGAAATTTGTTATTCATCTTATCTATTATTTATCAGATACCTTACTCTTATTTCAATCTCCATTTTTTTAACTTTTTAATATCCTTCTCTGTACAGGCTTTTCCCTTTAGGGGCCCTTGATCGAGCATGATTATAAAACACATACATAAATCTCCATATTTACCACCTGTAATATCATTTCACATAAATGGAAAGTATGAAGATTAATACATGAATGTGCAGTCATGTATAACTTAAGAATGTATTAATGTCTACGTAAATGCAAAAATAAGAGTAGGAGAATGTGTGAGCAGCAGCCAACAAAGCCGCTTACAGGTTAAGAGCACCGCTCGAGAAATGCATCATGGTAATTCAAAAACTCCCATCAACATGAATCACCACAAAAAAAAAAAAAAAAAAAAAAAAAAAAATTGCCTCAGGGAGCCACTACTAAAACAGATCTTTTAAATACACATTACAAACGCATTTTCCACATCTGCTGCTGCTAAGCGTTTCCGTGGTCTACAGAGAGAGAGAGAGAGAGAGAGAGAGAGAGAGAGAGAGAGAGTTTACAAGGATTAGGATGTCTCAAAGACTTATTAGTGGATCTAAGGAGACAAGGGTTTCGTGGCTCACAAAGCATAATATATTGAGAGAGAGAGAGAGAGAGAGAGAGAGAGAGAGAGAGAGAGTTACAAGGATTAGGATGTCTCAAAGACTTATTAGTCAATCTACGGAGAGAAAGGTTTCGTGGGTCACAGCAATAAAACATCCTGAAGAGAGAGAGAGAGAAGAGAGAGAGAGAGAGAGAGAGAGAGAGAGTTACAAGGATTAGGATGTCTCAAACACTTATTAGTCAATCTAAGGAGAGAAAGGTTTCGTGGGTCACACAGCATAACATCCTGAGAGAGAGAGAGAGAGAGAGAGAGAGAGAGAGAGAGAGAAAATTTTAGTGATACACAAAGCAAGCTAAACGAGAGAGAGTATAGTCATAGCTCAGTTAGCATAAAGAGAGAGAGAGAGAGAGAGAGAGAGAGAGAGAGAGAGAGAGAGAGAGAGGATTTTCGTGACTCACAAAGCGAGCTAAAAAGAGAGAGAGAGAGAGAGAGAGAGAGAGAGAGAGAGAGAGAGAGAGAGAGAGAGAGAGAGGGGGGGGGGGTTCGTGGCTTAGAGAGAGAGACTCTCGACGTTTTCGTTTACATAATAGATGATTCCATTTATATCAAATTCGATCCAGACATGCATTTCATTTACTCTGATTAAACCATATAATTTCCTTTGAAATTCGAAGCTCAGGCCAGATGCATTTCAAATACTCATGCAAAGATCTAATTTCCTTTGAACCTCAGAAGCTCAGGCGAAGATGCAATTCATTCCTACCTTAATCAAATTCAGCTTGTAATTCAATATCTTACTTTACATTTTTTCATTTATTTATTCTTGTTGATTTGTTTTTCTAATAACTGACATCCTCTTTCTGTTATTTCCCATCATCTGTTGTGGGCTTGTTCCATATGAAAAGGGTTCATCTGAATAATGATAATATCATCAATACGGTTAATTTACTCCATAGAACTAACGTATTTCACAAAGAAACTCATTCAATTTTCCTTATTCCCCTTGTGATCCCAGCTGCAGCGAGAATGGTTATATTCTTTTGCTTAATGAAAGACCTTTCCTCCATTCCCCGGCCTCCCCTTTTAAATATTCTGTCTTAATGACCTCTCATCTTATATGGGTACATTGCAAATCATTAATAGTCTAATGCCACGGCTTTATATGTTGCTCAACCTCTGAAGATCAGCTTTCTCTTTCGACCGCCCTTTCATATTTAATATCTCAGTCTCTCCTCTACTGCTGATTCAAGGGAGGTCGGGATTGTTTATACCTGATATGATAATATTCAAATACTTAGCATTCAGAGTCCATCACTATATCACAACTTGCTTCTAATGACCGCCATAAAAATGGTTACGAATCATTCAAATCATCCGAGGTTCGTTTATACTAACCATCACAGACGATTTATAGCTTCCTTCAGATTTAACTGAGACAACTAACTAGGAAATTTGATAGTAACCAAAGAAGAACGAACAGTAATTTCTTTTTGTAAATTACATACTTAATCAAAGATCGTGAAATTTGTGATATAAATCTGGATGGTCATTCAATTAAAATACACAGGACCGGGGTTCGTTCCCGAAGTGAGTCAGAAATTTCTGTCCGTGAAACACGTTTCCCCCATTTCACACACACACACACACATATATATATATATATATATATATATATATATATATATATATATATATATGTGTGTGTGTGTGTGTGTGTGTGTGTGGTGTGTGTGTGTGTGTGTGTGTGTGTGTTACCTGGGTCTCTTTAGCCCAGTTTAATAAAAAAAAAGAAAACACTAATTGGTGACGTGTTTATATATTAATAAATGTATATTTGCGTAAAAAATATACATATGTATAAGAGTATGCATATATATAAATATATATATATATATATATATATATATATATATATATATAGATATATATATGATATATATATATAATACATACATACACACACACTTCACACGTAAAATGTCTGAGCGCACACGCTGGCATTAGCATATTATTAAGCCGAACGATACCCATTAAACCAAATCCATACATTTTATACCACCAACACGCTATCCATGACAGCATAACCTACATAAAAATAAATATGTCCGGACCACCCCCGGTTTCACCGAGACCGATACCGCCCGAGGTGGCAGATACGAAACCGTGATGGACGATAAAGGTTTAATATATGCGGATAATATCCCTCTCTCGTGCGGTGGTATCCATCATCCCTGGAACCTCGTTCGGCCTACGCTCCCACACTTCGTTTCTCCTTCTTCTTGGTTTTTTTTTATTCCTCCTGCTCCGCCACCACCTCCTATCCTCCTCCTCCTTCCAATTTCTCTCGTTCGTTTTCAAGATTTTCATTTTGAATTTCATCTCATTAACCTTCATTATTTACTGACTCTTCCTCCTCCTCCTCCTTCCAATTTCTCTCGTTCGTTTTCAAGATTTTCTTTTTGAATTTATTACTTACTGGCGGCGGCTCCTCCTCCTCCTCCTCCTCCTCCTCCTCCTCCTCCTCCTCTTCTTCTTCTTCATCTTCTTCTTCTTCTTCTTCTTCTTCTTCCGTTGGTTTCCAAGATGTTCTATTTACTAAATCCATAAATTATAAATTAGCTATAAACTTCTTCCATACATCATCACCATCATCAGTGAATCATATTATCATATTAGATGAAGCCCAACAGCTCTCAAAAGATCTATTTTCTATTTAGACATCTACCCAGGTCGAGTGTGTTTTATAGTTTGTTTATATGGTGTTTTTACGTTGGATGGAACCAATGGTTACTCAGCAACGGGACCAACGGCTTGACGTGACTTCCGAACCACGTCGAGAGTGAACTTCTATCACCAGAAATACACATCTCTCACACCTCAATGGAATGCCAGAGAATCCAACTAGCGGCCACCGAGGTGGCAGGCCAAGACCATACCGATCGCGCCAATGAACACTGCCGCCGCTCTACGTAAATTTTTCAGATCTTTCTGTAACTTTTTGTAAGAAATTTTTTTTTTTAAATATTTGTGTAAATTTCTTTTTCAACTTTTTGAAGGAATTGTCAGTTGCTCCGAATCAAAAATACTTTTCCTTAAGATATTTTGGCGTGAGCTCCTCCATTCGTGAATACTCCTCCGAAACTACGTGAGAGAGAGAGAGAGAGAGAGAGAGAGAGAGAGAGAGAGAGAGAGAGAGAGAGAAGTCGAAAACCTTTTGACACATTAGGGTTAAAGAAAAAATTAACATATAAAATATAATACAATCAACTTTGCCACACATACACACAAACAGAGAGAGAGAGAGAGAGAAAAATCCAAAATTTTGGACACACCAGAATAAAAAAAAAATCAAATACAATAAAACATTAGCTAATTCACTTTGCGAGCGAATCCTAACCTCTCAATGAACTAATGTAATCTGCTCCCCCCCCCCCACGCCTGCCAAAATGTCGGAGGGTCGCCTTGAGTGATGACCGGCCTCATTAAATCCACGGGGGAATTTTTAATGAATCCACTCGCGAAATTACTCTCCCCTGTTCCGATGAATCGCTCGGAACAGGAATTGGAATCTCTCGGAACAGGAATTGCCCTTCTCGGACGCGCAGACGAAATTTTACAGCATCCACAATAACAGCCAACTGCTTTGTGCAACTGTCCCTATCGATCCTGCCGCAGTTGTAGTTGCAGCTGTAGTATACATATTGGCAGCTGCACAATATCTAATATTATATCAAATATTATATATTGAATATGATATCTAATATATTGCACTATATCTGAATTGCCAGAGAGAGAGAGAGAGAGAGAGAGAGAGAGAGAGAGAGAATATTAGTGATATAGGTATACTACATATGGGAGTTAATTAAGGATTGGAGAGAGAGAGAGAGAGAAGAGAGAGAGAGAGAGAGAGAGAGAGAGAGAGATAGAGAGAGAGAACTTAATGACATCTACTACACATTGGAGTTAGCTAAGAAAGTGGAGAGAGAGAGAGAGAGAGAGAGAGAGACGAGAAGACAGAGAGAGAGAGAGAGAGGGGGGGGTGGAGGGGGGGGGGGGGGGGGGGGGGGGTACATTAATGATATCTGCTACATACCTTACCTTACAGACCTTACATCTTGTTCGGGTGCCCCAGGTCCCCCTCAGTGTGAGGCACCTCTTAATGTCTACCAGAGAGTTGCTAGTACATCTTCCGTTATTTTTTTTCATTTTGCATCTTCCAATCTTGGATGGTCTGGGATGCAGTTTAGTATTTGTCGAGCTTATTCTTAAACAATCTACGCTCACTCCTGATATATTCCTCAGATGAGCTGCAACGCATTGAATAGACGCGCATTATCGATGCTGGTGCGTATGGATTAATGTCCTGTGTGCTTTCCTTATTTTTCATGGTATAGTTTTGTTTTGGGCACTATTAATCTACCTCTGCTTGCTCTTTCTGATATTTTTAGTTCCATGATATTTTCTGCTATTCCTTCTATCTGTTTCATGCCTGAATTATCATGTAGCGTTCTCTTCTCCTTTCTAGACTATATAATTTTAAGAATTGTAGTCTTTTTTCCCAGTAGTCTAGGTCCTTAACTTCTTCTATTCTAGCTGTAAAGGACCTTTGTACACTCTCTATTTGTGCAATATTCCTTTTGATAGTGTGGGTACCATATCATATTGCAATATTCAAGTGGACTACGAACATATGTTTTTTATAAAGCATAATCATGTGTTCAGCTTTTCTTGTTTTGAAGTGCCGTAACAACATTCCCATTTTGCTTTACATTTTGCCAACAGAGTTGCTATTTGATCATTGCATAACATGTTCCTATTCATCATCACACCAAGGTCTTTAACTGCTTCCTTACTTGTGATGGTCTCATTATTAGGTCCCTTATATGCATATAGCTTTCTTTCTCTGTCTCCATAATTTATTGATTCAAATTTATCAGAGTTAAATACCATCCTATTTACCTCTGCCCAATCATATACTTTGTTAAGGTCTCTTTGTAGAGCGTTCCTATCTTCATCACAAGTAATTTCTCTACTTATTCTTGTGTCATCTGCGAAACTACTCACTACCGAATCCTTAACATTATTGTCTATGTCTTCAATCATAATAACAAACAGTATTGCAGCTAACACCGTACCTTGCGGCACACCGGATATTACCTTGGCTTCATCCGAATTTTCTCGTCGTTGCAATAACTATCTGTTTTTTCTGTTGTGTAAAAATTCTTTTAACCATCTTCCTACTTTATCCACGATATTGTGTTTTCTAATTTTCTTCGCTAATATATTATGGTCTACTTTATCAAAGCTTTTGCAAAGTCTAAATAAACCACATCTGTTTCATTTCCGCTTTTTCATATTTTTGAATATGTTTTTCACGGTGGACTAACAGTTGGGTTTGTGTACTTTTTCCGGGTACGAAACCATGTTGTCCTTTGTTAAACAAATTATTTTTTATTAAATGTTTCATAATATTTTTCTTCATTACCCTTTCATACACTTCATAATATGTGATGTTAGACTCACAGGCCTATAATTACTTGCCTCTATCTTGATCCACTTTTGAAAGTAGGGGTAATATATGCTAAGTGTGCTCATCATATATATCCTTGCCTGTATCTACACTTTTTCTTAATAATATTGCAAGTGGCTTTGCGATAGAATGAACTACTTTCTTTAACAAAATATAGGAGTTAACGAAGTAAGTGTGAGAGAGAGAGAGAGAGAGAGAGAGAGAGAGAGAGAGAGAGAGAGAGAGAGAGATAGAGTGTTCAATCT
>NC_087203.1:42393894-42396394 GCF_015104395.2 Macrobrachium nipponense
GAGAGAGAGAGAGAGAGAGAGGAGAGAGAGAGAGAGAGACTTCACTTGGCTGGTTAACAAAAAATACAAAAAATAAAAAAAATACCATGGGAAACATTCCCTGCACCAACCATTTCAATTTAATACAACACCCGGGAGAAGAGAGAGAGAGAGAGAGAGAGAGAGAGAGAGAGAGAGAGAGAGAGAGAGAGAGAACAGAAAATAGATCCACAAACAAATGAATTCTGCATGGGAAAAAAAGGACAAATAAATTCTATATGAAAAATAGAAAAAAAAAGACGCAGTCAAAGCATGACACTTTTTCTCCTGCATGACACTTACAGCTCACTAACAGCACTCGTCATGTGGGCCGTAAAAAGTAATGACGGCATAACTGTCACCGCCAGACTGGGATTTTAAAAGAGCATATAAGTCATGCATGACAGGGGCTGGCGCATTTACGACTGAATATACTCTGCGTACTCCTGCAGTGAAATATTCCCATAAAGGCGGAAAATAAACTCAGATTCACGCCATAATGGCAGACATAATTCCTCAAATTGCTCTTCTGTGGCAAAATTCAAAGGGACCAACCTTTATGTATACTTTTTTTTTTCTTTTCCGGGGAGATTTTCACCTGTAAGGCACATATCCATGAAGGTCGAGCTCAAAATTCTCGGGGACATTTAAAGTAGATTAAACCATTCATTTAGTAAATAACCTTACTTCTGGGAAGAGTTTTACGCGTTTATTTATCCGTATGTGGCGATTAATTAATTTCCTCTGGATAACTGCCAGTGAATTACATTATCCACGGAGACATCAGGCTAATCTCTAATATTATCCACAGAGGCATCAAGATAAACTCTAACATTATCTGCAGACATCAGGCTAATCTCTAACATTTCCCACGGAGACATCAGGCTAATCTCTAACATTATCCACAGACATAAGGTTAATCTTTAAAATTATCCACAGAGATATCAGCTAATTTCAAACATTATCCATAGAAATATAAGCTAATTTCTAACATTACTCACAGAGATATCAAGCTAACATCTTAACATTTTCCACAGAGACATCAGGCTGATCTCCAGAACATGATCCACAGAGACATCAGACTAACACCTTAACATTATCCACAGAGTCATCAGGCTAACATCTTAACATTATCCACAGTCACCAGGCTAACATCTTAACATTATCCACATGTCATCAGGCTAACATCTTCACATTATCCACAGACATCAGGATGATCTCCATAACATTATTCATAGACAGGTCAATCTCTCGGAGAAAAATGACGTAGATTCAATTTTTTTATCTATGCATTAATCTCATTTCTCTCACTTTAATGACAAGTCGATAAACAATTAACCTCTCGGGGAACTTTTCAGTAGATTAACTAGTTTGAAAAATGCAAATTACTGCTCTGATTCCTTGAAATTAAAGTTATTTATGATGAAATAACGACTGAATCAGAAGCCTAGCGAAAGATAATGGCAGATCTAAGAGAGAGTCAAGAGGGTATACAAATTCTAAAATATACCCAGCCCAAATTCGAGTAATGATTACAAATCATTACCCCAATTTTCACACGGGTTAAAGCCAGTTCTAGGAGGGACTTCCCCAACCAATCCGACGACCTCCAATAAGGCAAATGACCCATAAATAAGAAATCAAGACGCGTAGCGAAACAATTCGCCAATCAGTCCGCAATAAAAAATCAACTTGGACATGTTTTCCCTTGATAAAACTCGCCCTATCCCCCTTCCCCCACGCCCCAAGACGTTCGGTGTAATAGGGAGGGATTCGTGGGTGTCTCTCCCCCCACAGCCCCCTCTCCCTCCTTCGCCCATCCAACCCAATACCCAACCCGACCGTCTCAACAAAAGATATATTCATCCCTCGCATCTTTAAGACGAAATGAACGATCGAGGGGAGGGGGGAAGGAGGGGGGGAAGGGGGAAGAAGGGTCTGAGCAAAGGACACCGCGACTTAAATTGTTTTTATGCGGATGCCATTTCACGGTTTACAGCCTCCACCTGTGCCACCTAAGGAGACGGGAATGGGACTGGGCGCCATTCTGCGTGTCAAGAAGGTGGGCAAGACACCTACAGTTGTCACATAGAGTACACAGCTTGATGCATATATATATATGTACTATATATGCAGGGACGCCTCCGTTCTCTCTCTCTCTCTCTCTCTCTCTCTCTCTCTCTCTCGGTGGTGTACTGGTTTCTTGTTGTTATAATTGTCCTCTCATTCTCTCACTAATCATTTAGATTGCCAACCCCCCTTTCTCTCTCTCTCTCTCTCTCTCTCTCTCTCTCTCTCTCTCTCTCTCTCTCTCTCTGTAAAGGTCTAAAGTCGTTTTATGGAGTTTGATATTTAATTGTATTTTTGAATATTTTTTTTTATATTTCAAGAATTACTTTCGGGCGTTTGCAGTTTCAACTTTGCAGCTTATTGATTTAATATGCATATTTAATCTTATTTTCTATGGAATAATTCAATTTGC
>NC_087203.1:42398894-42411394 GCF_015104395.2 Macrobrachium nipponense
CATACATACATACATACATACAGAGAGAGAGAGAGAGAGAGAGAGAGAGAGAGAGAGAGAGAGAGAGAGAGAGAGAGAGAGAGAGAGACCGAAACATACTATCCTTCAGGTGACAGTTCAACACGATGCAACTTTTTGAAAGGAAAAAAAAAAAATACAACGAAGATTTAAACGGCAGTAAGTGCTCACACAATTTGCATCCATCAATCAAGCGACAATTTCTACCAAAACGTCTTCGTGGATTTGAAGGAAACAGTTCTAATAACCTAAATCTGCTGAACTACTGACTGCTTTCACAAACCTACCATTCTGCCCGAGTGATATAAGACACAGCATAAAGATATTTGTCGCTAAATGGTATAAGCAGAGTAAACTTACCGTGTGATTCACATCTTCAAAGATCTTAGGTGTTGGTCAACACTTCTAGAAAGTGAATAATTCAATATTATGTCGAAATTTTAACTGCTTAAGAATTTGCAACCTTGATGTAATTTTCATGTACTTTTTTAGATATTCATTTTCACACAAAAGCCATTCATGTACTACCAGTATCTTGAAACGCAAGAATGTAATTTCCTGAATATTTGAAAATTTTACGCTCTTACCAGACAAGAAATAATGGATGGAAACTAGAACTGAAGAGATACAACACATCCCACTGTGGGAACTTCTTTACATACAAGATACGTGACACGTGGAATAAACTGCCACCAGAAGCTGTAAACAGCAACAGTGTGAAGATTTTAAAAGACTCCTAGACAAAATCATTAGGAGGACACTGTGAATGCACAGTAAAACCTGCTCCTACAGAGATAAGTGAGTACACGATGTCTCCTCGGATGGACTAACAAGTCTTTGAGACATCCTAATCCTTGTAAGTCCTTGTACCTACTAATGTCAGAGAGAGAGAGAGAGAGAGAGAGAGAGAGAGAGAGAGAGAGATTTTTTTGTTAGTTTGTATGGTGTTTTTACGTTGCATGGAACCAGTGGTTATTCAGCAACGGGACCAACGGCTTTACGTGACTTCCGAACCACGTCGAGAGTGAACTTCTATCACCAGAAATACACATCTCTCACTACTCAATGGAATGGCCGAGAATCGAACCCGCGACCACCGAGGTGAGAGGCAAACACCAAACCAACCACGCCACTGAGGCGCGAGAGAGAGAGAGAGAGAGAGAGAGAGAGAGAGACTCCCCGAGTCCCTGGCGGCATAGTAACATTTGCTGTAACTTCAGGGGTTAGTAAAATGATAGTATTTACCAACAAGTGACGTCTTGGTGACCTCATTACTGTTGAATTAGAACCGATGGTTCAAGACACAATATAATTTCAATTGACAAAGATCTCCGCTCCTCAGGGCAAAGAGAAATGTTACACAAAAGGCCACGATACAGATAATTGCCACTTTTTTAAACCATTAGACAATGCATGCAAAATTTCTCTAAACCATAAGACAATTTAAGCAAAATTTCTCTAGACCATAAGACAATACATGAAAAATTTCTTTGGACCATAAAAAATAAATGCAAAAATTTCTCTACACCATAAGACAACACATGCAGCATTTCTCTAGACCATAAGACGATACATGGAAAATTTCAAATTGTAAAATGTATTCCCAATTTTGCTTATTTTGTTAAGCCGTTAAAAAAATTAATAATAATACAAATTAAAAACTGATTTTGCTTTTGTTTTTGAAGTCGGTTAACAATATGGAAATCACAACAAAAATAGTAAAAATTAAAACTGTCCACAAACTTAAAAGGAAATGGAAGTTCATAAGACACCTGGAACAGGTATTTATTTACTATAAAGATCTTAACATCCCCAGAAAACAGGTTTACAGCTAAATTATAGCGATGGAAAATCCTAGGACGGTCTATAATAAACAACAATTCTAATGTGTTCCGACTCCCTCGAACAAAATATTTAACTAAATATATAGTATGTATGTATATATATATATATATATATATATATATATATATATATATATATATATATATATATATATATATATATATATATATATATATATATATCCATCTAACCACGACTTATGATCAGAATTACGATCTGACCAGTGTTCAATCACGGTCGCTTCTCTCCCGGTAACTGGTCAGAACCGTTCCAACCTGTTCAGTTCGTGTTAATAAAACCGAAGTCTTTATTGGCGGCACCACAACGTATTTATTACCAGCCAATTAAGCGAAGGAAAGGTAATTTGGGGGTCTTGCTTTCCACAACCTCCCGTAAGGAGTTCTTATATCTTTTTCCTAATTCATAAACAAGATCCTAACATCTGCTTTATTTTAATATCCACTTCTTAAAAGTTTAAATTTCCTCAGATCAGCGGTTTTGAGATTAAGTGAAAGAAAGGGCATTTGATGGAGAAAGCATTCCTGATACGATCATAGGCGGTTCTCGGAAAATACCGGCAGGTATTCCACCTTAGAATCTACATCAATTACCGGCAGCTAAGAAATTAAGGTATGTAAAAATGCAGTAGAAGGAATTGCACCCTTGCACCTATCTTTGGGGGACTTATATGCAATTGCCCTTAGAAAGCCAGTTCTGAAATGTTAATAATACTCGATCCATATAATAACAAAAAGAACATGGTCTAAGAAAGCCAGTTCTGAAATGTTAAAATAACACTCGATCTATATAATAATCTTATATAAACATTCTAGCAACTTAACCTTAGGCAGAAAAAAGACAAACACGTACGATAATCCTCTTGACATCAAAATCATCTAAATCCAAAAGAATATAAAAACAAATTAAGAATATTTACCTGTTTAATCGTTTTCAACACTATATAAAATAAAAACTTCTTTCCCTTCCACTGTTTGTCCAGCTGAACTTTACTAAAATAAAAAAAATAAAAAAACCTCACTTTCCAGCATCACTGTTACATCGAAGTTCACTGATCCTAAGAGAACACACACACATATATATAAATACCAATGAAAATGCCCAGTTCTTCTGCACCTCCCTGCATTAAACAGTTAAACGCGGATAAAAATGTCTAACCGCCGAGTGTGACCACAATCTCGGTGAATAAAACACACCAGGGGTATGATCTTTGCAGCAATATATTCCTTAATAAGCACTTGTGCCCAGCCTCGTCCTCTTCTAAATATCTCACAGGGTCCCTGGGGCGGCCGGCGACTAATTGTGGGCAGTAATAGATCCATCGCGAGCCTACAGGGAGGAGAGAGAGAGAGAGAGAGAGAGAGAGAGAGAGAGAGAGAGAGAGAGAGAGAGAGAGAGAGAGAGAGGCCAATCACAACAACTAAAGAGAGAGAGAAAAAACAATCACAGTAACTAGAGAGAGAGAGAGATGGAGTGAGAGAGAAAAGCCAGTCACAGCAACGAGAGAGAGAGAGAGAGAGAGAGAGAGAGAGAGAGAGAGAGAGAGAGTAGAGACGACGGAGAGAGAGAGAGAGAGAGAGAGAGAGAGAGAGGACAATCAAAGAAACTAGATAACTACAACGAGAAAAAAAAAGGACAATCTCAACATCGAGAGAGAGAGAGAGAGAGAGAGAGAGAGAGAGAGAGAGAGAGAACAATCAACGCAACAAATGAAAGAGAAAATGAGAGGACAACCACACTAATAACAAGAGAGAGAGAGAGAGAGAGAGAGAGAGAGAGAGGCAATCACACACTAACAACAAGAGAGAGAGAAGGCAATCACAGCAACGAAAGAGAGAGAGAGAGAGAAGCCAATCACATTAATTAGAGAGAGAGAGAGATTGGAGAAGAGAGAGATTTGATAGAGAGAGAGAGAGAGAGAGAGAAAGGCAATCACACACACTAACAACAAGAGAGAGAGAAGGCAATCACAGCAACGAAAGAGAGAGAGAGAGAAGCCAATCACATTAATTAGAGAGAGAGAGAGAGAGAGAGAGAGAGAGAGAGAGAGAGAGAACAATCAAAGCCACAAGCGAAATAGAAAATGAGAGGACAATCACAGCAACAACAAGAGAGAGAGAGAGAGAGAGAGAAGAGAGAGAGAGAGAGAGAAGGATGATTTAGCACTAATGTGTAACGGCGGCACACAGGTAAATTGGTGTGGGGATAATATACTGGATCAAGCCACGGGATTATCCAACACCTGATTGCCGCTTTCTCGTCGATGTGACCGACGGAAAGGCATTTCTCTAAAAGCCGTTATGACGTCGCAAAGATGTGAAAAAAAAAAACTAATATCAGAGATGTGAGATGTGGGATGATAATAAACTTAATATTGTCTAGTTTTTATTCGACTTTAAATGTCTGGGAACAGATGGCAAAGGAGAAATTCAAAAGTGGAAATTCCACGATGTTTTTATTATTGGTATTTTGACACATTTTCTAATCTATGCAAATACGTCAATATTGCAGATCTGAAATGTCTGGAAATGTCAGAAAAAAAATATTTCGTGGCATTTCCACATTGAATTTATTCTCTTTGCCATCTGTTCTCACGCCATCTAAAGTTAATAAAAACTAGACAATATTAGTTTTTTTGTATCATCCGACATCTCATAGCTTTGATATCAGTATATATATATATATATATACATATATATATATATATATATATATAAACATATATATATATACATAACACATATATGATATACGTGTCTGTGTATGTATTATGTATACACATAGTATAGTGAACATTCCATGTGCGAAATCAATTATTTGAGTGCCATATACTTGAGCATGTTTTGTACTGTCAAAAGTTCCCGAGTTGCAATGAAGCAACGTGTTCAATGTTGTACCACGTGTCCTTGGATTCAAAGTTTTGCTTTGCATATCGTGTTTTATTTTTTACTTATTATATTTCCTCATTTTACTTGTGGAGGGATTTCACTTTGGAATTGCAATTCAATGTCATAGAGCTTTTCATTCAGGTACATGTTATCAGTGTTATGATTTATACGCAGAAATTAATGTCTGATATTATATTTTCAAGGCATGTGCATAAATGGCATCAACAGCCTATATTATATACCATATATATATATATATATGTTTGTGTGTGTGTGTGTGTCCTGTGTACGTATACTGTATAGATATTATATTAAATATATATAAATATATAATATACATTTTAAACATTATAAGTTTCTACATAGAATAATATATATATATTATATATATATATATATATATATATATATATATGTAGACACTTATAATGTTTAAAATGTATATATATATTTATATATTATATGTATATATATACAGTATACGTACACAGACACACACACACACACACACATACTATTATATATATATGGATATATATATAGGCGTGGTGCATTATATATATATATATATATATATATATATATATATATATATATATATATATACTATATATATATATATAGAACATTATGGAAAAAAAAAAAAAAGACTGAGAAGCACTCAATCCGAAGGGTCGTTAAAACATTACGACTTCCACCCTTATCGGGAAAAAGAAACAAAGGGCGCGGGTTAAGGGCCACGAAGGGCGTGGGTATCTGGGCATTACACATATTCTAGATACCCTTAAGTGGCTGAACAGGAGCGGGTAATCAGGGCTTCAATATAATGGATGAGACAGCTCGCAGGAAAATAGGAACGAGGGTCGTGGGTATCGAAAATAATCTTCGCAGGAAGCGCTGTCACGAACGTTGACTGAAATGGTGTGGTTGGCGTTGCATCTTGGCAAAACGTGAAATAAATAAAGAGGTGTTTTATTATTTTTGCAAAAAATTCGTGCATTCTCGTCAAGATCCACTCAGCGAATTGAATTGAATATAGAATTTAGTCCAAAGGCCAAGCACTGGGGCCTATGAGGTCAACAGAGCTGCAATGGAAACTGACAGTTAAAAAAAAAAAAAAGAAAAAAAAAAAAAAAAATCGTGCATTCTCGCCAAGATCCAACTCACTGAATTGAATACAGAATTTATACCAAAGGCCAAGCACTGGGACCTATGAAGTCATTCAGTAAAAGGTTTGAAAGGTGTAATAGGAGGAAAACCTCCAAGCAACTGCACGATAAATCAATTGTTAGGAGAAGGTGGAAAGTAAGATGGAAGAAAGAGAATATGAACGGAGGTACAGTAAAACGAATAAAAAGCGGTTACAGCGAGAGATGCACTGACGGCACTAACCCCCTTGAACTGTTGCAAAGACCTCTATGAGCAAGAGCCCGTGCTGGCATAAGGCCAGCTTAATCTCAAACACCAACAGACTCACCAATTGCATACCTGAAACCGATACCCCAATGCAAGAATGAATGTTAGAATTTGTAGGTATAAAACGACCTTTTAAAACTTCAAACACACACACACACACGCACACACACAAGCAAGCACAAAAGCGTAAAAACAAAGCACCAATGAACTAGACGAACGCCTTTACGCCGTGACAGCGCAACCAAAGACGTCAGGAACGCCGGCAATAAACAAACGCCCGAGAGAGCTTGCTTGTGTACCACAACAAACACGCAGCGCTTATCTAAGCCCGCTGTCTGCGGTGTGGAACTACAGGTAAAACGGTCTCCCGTAAAAGGCGAGGTAATTTTAAACATCCTTAAAGAGGATAAGAAGCACTTCGCCTAAAAGTATTGCACGTAATCACAGTCATCAGATTAATGACAAAAACCTCCAACGGGAAGTTTATTTATTTACAGCCGAGAGGAGAACGCGTAAGGCGAAAGGGGGTGAGGTATGGAGAGAGAGAGAGAGAGAGAGAGAGAGAGAGAGAGAGAGAGAGAGAGAGAGAGAGAGAGAACGACGGGAAGAGGCTGCTATAAACTAAGAGTTAAGTGAGATTAAGAAAAATACGGAGATGAGAGAAAAATCAACGACAAACAAGAAAAATTATAAGTTAAGTTCATTGAAATGTTAAAAAAAAACAACTAAATGTATTTTTTATTTTCTAATAACTGAGCTCATCTTTGTGTTTTTGTTATTCCCTTCTGTTGCTTCTTTCCAATCAAAACCATATTCTCTGGAAGTTTGAATTTCAAGTCATTGTCTTGTGGGCTTGTTCCATATGAGTAGGGTCCACCTTCCCTATAATAATAATAATAATAATAATAATAATAATAATAATAATAATAATAATAATAATAATATGTTCAAAGAACGATAGATGGAAATAACATCTCTCCCATATGTAGGAAGTGCAATAAGAAAAATGAAACCATAAACCACATAGCAAGCGTATGTCCGGCACTTGCACAGAACCAGTACTAAAAGAGGCATCATTCAGTGGCAAAAGCCCTCCATTGGAGCCTGTGCAAGAAACACCAGCTACCTTGCAGTGATATAAGTGGCACAAGCACCAACCTGAAGGAGTGATGGAAAACGATCAGGCAAAGATCCTCTGGGACTATGGTATCAGAACAGATAGGGTGATACGTGCAAACAGACCAGACGTGACATTGATTGACAAAGTCAAGAAATTATCACTCATTGATGTTGCAATACCATGGGACACCAGAGTTGAGGAGAAAGAAAGGGAAAATATGGCTATCAAGACCTGAAAATAGAAATATGAAGGATATGGGATATGCCAGTGGAAATTGTACCCATAATCATAGGAGCACTAGGCACGATCCCAAGATGCCTGAAAAGGACCCAGGAAAAAACTAGAGGCCGAAGTAGCTCTAGGACTCACGAAGAAGAGTGTGATCCTAGAAACGGCACACATAGTAAGAAAAGTGATGGACTCCTAAGGAAGCAGGATGCAACCCGGAACCCACACTATAAATACCACCCAGTCGAATTGGAGGACTGTGATACACCAAAAATATATATAAGAATAATAATAATAATAATAATATATAAATAATAATAATAAAAATTTAAATATTAATAATGAATAAAATAATAATAATAAAACAAAAGAGTACAAAGAAAACCATCAAAAACCAGAACAAGGTCAGCAATATTAAAAGCACCACCGACAACAATAATAATAAATAGCAATAAAACAAACACACCCCAACCCCCCCCCCCCCCAACCCCCCCCCCCCCCAAAAGACACGAAACGAAAGCAGAGAGGCCAAGAGCATCATGATGCAACTTTAGTAGGCGGGCACTCCCCCCTCCCCTCCCCCTCCACCCCGATGACATATCAAAGGCAGCATGAATCTCAAAACAGCGTCCATTCGCGAGTAAAGCCGCGTCGGGGGAACCTGTTACAAGGACTGTAACCTGTAACAAGGACCTGTAAAAGGCAGCGGACTCCTCTGAGAGAGAGAGAGAAGAGAGAGAGAGAGAGAGAGAGAGAGAGAGAGAGCTTTTGCGGGGAACGAAGGTGCAGCAGTTCCATAAAACATTTAATTAAGGGGCAGACAGGCGAGGACTCACCATAAAGGCGTGACTGCGATGATGGGATCTGCTTCTTCTTCCTCCTCCTCCTCCTCCAGGAATTTATTGGGCCGAGGGATTGCCGGAAAAGGAGATGCCGTGGGGTGGGGGGTTGGGGGGTTGGGGGGGTGGGGGGGGGGGGGGTGGGGGGGGGGGGGGGGACTGGGACATCAGGAGCTCAGGAAGAGGGTTGAAGGCCAGACTACAAACAACAGTCTTTAGGACTTCATACAATCCCATATTTCTGTCAGATCTGAGCAGGCAGGCTCTCTCTCTCTCTCTCTCTCTCTCGTCTCTCTCTCTCCTCTCTCTCTCTCTCTCTCTGCATCAAAGTGCTCAGTCTCTTCAAGTCGGTCATTACCGTTTGATAATGCTCTCGCCTTCCTCTATGCCGGGGCGGGTCTTGAGAGCCCTTATTAAAATCTTGAAGTTAAACCGGACGGGGTGGGTGGGGGGGGGGGAGGGGTAGTGGAAGTAGAAAAGGGGGGAGTGGGGGGGGGGGGGTGTCTGCTGCGCGGATATAAAGCAGAGCGCGGATGAAAAAGTTTCAAATGAGGAAGGCTATCACACTGATATTTACGGTGAAATTTATTCACCATTTTCGTGGAGTGGCTGTGATGACGGGTTGCACGATAAATAACGCTACTAATGAAAGAGCTGTTGGCTCTGGAACTACTACTACTACTACTACTACGCCTTTATTTATACAGCTCACATCACCGAGGATAAGACCTTCAGCGTTGGGTTCCTTTCAATTTTGGCGTCGCCTTGGTATGATAATTTCACAATGCATTTATTCCCCGTCATGGGGAAGTACATCGGCGTGCCTTACGCAGACCGCACGCAAACATGAGAAACCAAAAAAGGTCTATGTGAAAATGAAGCAAGACCACTATTCAAAAAAAAAAAAAAAAAAAAAAAAAAAAAAAAAAGCCTGAATGTCATTTTAATACAATTTCGACTTGTCCTCAAAAAAACTCTAAGATTATTATATGCACATATACATTGTGTATGTGCATGTATAAGCGAGTATTATAATACATACATACATACACACACCTACACACACACACACACACACATATATATATATATATATATATATATATATATATATATATATATATATATATACTATATATAATACATACATACGTACATACATACATACATACATATATATATATATATATATATATATATAATATATATATATATATATATATATATATATATATATATATATATATATATATATATATATATATATATATATATATATATATATATATATATATATATATGAGAGAGCAAGAGCAAGAGCAAGAGATCGAGTCAAGCACTTTTACACTGATTACTACTGTATATATATATACCCAACTCTGGCACATATCTCGCAATGGTACAAAGCACAGATCTTTAAACTGGCGTAAATACAATAATCCTACCCCGTATATAAACATAAATAATATATATGTATATCTACTTTCCACGGCTTAGCCCTTAACAAAAAAATTAACATGAGGCAGTGAGAGGTAAAGTCTCGAAGAGTAACAAAAAGGAATATATATATATATATATATATATATATATATATATATATATAGATAATATATATATATATATATATAGATTACATACATATAAGAACAAAACCACTCCTCTCAGCATATAGAAGCTATAGTATTTTCAGCAAGATATATAATAATTCTACATATAAAACTTTATTATTCTTTAGAGCTTATTCCTCACTCAACCCGAAAAAAAATTTAAATAAACAGCATCAACTGTACAGACACATCCAAATTGACGTCAACATTTAGAAAAAAAAAAGTACACAAAAATAGTTACATAAATGTTACTGTACTATACTGTACCAGTTTTCCAAAGCTATGGAAAAAAATATACATATATATAAAATAAACCGGCAAGATCCAATGATCCAGGTAATCCTTGCCATATTTCTCAAACTTTTTTGGCCCACAATTTGGTTCCACGAGAGGAGTTCTGTGAATAAACTAAAAATGAACGATTTTATCATGTGAACGTGGAAAAAACAAATCATTCTTATCCTTTTCCTAAGCGATTTTATCATGTGAATGTGGGAAAAATATTTTTGTTTTTTTCTCTAAACGATTTTATCATTTGAATGTGGAAAACCTAAATTTTCATTCTTTTCCTAAATGAATTCACGTGAATGTGGAAAAAAATAATTCTTATTATTTTCGTAAATGATTATATCATATGAATGTGGAACAAAATATTTTTGTTTTATCTGTAAACGGTTTTATCATTTGAATGTGGAAAGAAAATAATTCTTATTTTTTTGCTAAATGATTTTATCACGTAAATGTGGAAAGAAAATAAAAATAATTCTTACCCGTTTTCTAGATGATTTTATCATTTGAGTGTGGAAACAAAATAATTCTTATTTTTTTCGTAATGACTTTATCATGTGAATGTGGAAAAACCAAATATTTTTTTTTTTCCTTAGTGATTTTATAAGGTGAACGTGGAAATTAAAATAATTATTATTCTTTTCCAAATACTAGCTTCCATCTTTTTCCTTCAATATTTTAAACAATCTTTTTTTCTACAATATCACTGACTTCCATTAATCTTCTTTTAAAAAAGCTGACCTAAAACATAAAAAATTACAGTTACCCCACTATAACTTCAAAAGTTATCGCCACAGCACTAAAACTAACTTAATGATAATTATGCATCGCTCTTCAACGCCGATGTTCTAATTGTCCTAATTTTCTAATGGCACAGTTCATTTACTTTTAATGTTAGTTCATCCATAAGAGATTAGAGTTGAGTGTCAACAGTCCAACTAACTAATAACTATAAAATCATATGCAGTTATCTACAGCATAACTAAATATAAGTACGCATACGTACAGCACGATAATGCATTTATAGTAGGCTACATGTATAACTATACATTAACTTAACCTCTGCCTTTACATTGTGTCAACCACCACCGTTAGACGTTCGGTCCTGAAATAACTACGATACTGAGGTATTGTATTAAGTAAATCAAAAATCCTGGCAATGGAAATTCGATTTCAAAATGATTCCGCGTTATCAGTAAATACAAAAAATCTCTTTAGTGGCTTCGCGACTATAAAGTTTTTGTTCAGCTTCTTTGTACCAGTGTTGCACGTAATTGATTCTCGTTCATTACCTTGGAATGTTTATGGTATTCCTTCAAGAAGACACAAGCGTTATTCATAGGACAAAAACTCACACGCAACAACTGCCAATGATGCAATACATATGTCCAAGCAGTGAAATACATATGTCCAAGCAGTGAAATACATGTCCAAGCAGCGATACATTCAAACGCAAAATATACAGACAAATGTAAAAGGGACTTAGGAGACCAGTTTCGTCAATATTTTTGCTTCGCCATTATCAATGTTGAAAGGAAGAAAATTTACTAAAACTCAACAACTTATGTGCGAAAAGAATTGACAATTTTTCTTAAAAGTAAACTGATCATAGACAGTCTAGTATGTGTATGTATGTGACATTTTAAATATAACAAATAAAAAGGAAATTTGTATTTTTCCTAACAAACGAACCTAACCGCTCATATAGTATAAGTTTTATACACATGAACGGAATAATACTTGGTATTAACGAAATTTTTAAACGCTTACTTAAAAGGTTCATGTCATACGACTTTGTAAATGCACAAAATTAAAACCTTGCCGTCTTTTGACAGGAAAATATCTCTCCCAGCGGTAATTCATGAACAACGTGTTTAAGCTATAAAGCTGAAAGCTCACATAAAAACTAGCATTTCAAATGCCACACACGGATGATATAGTGTCCATTATCAAATGAAGTATTCAGTAAATATCTGCCGCTTTTCTTTCAGCTAACGCATACCATGATCATTAGGAAATAAACAAAGGATGAAATTATAGTTCGGGCCCTGTTATGTACACAAAGACATACATACACACACAAACACTCAAACACACACACATAGTGTATATATATATATATATATATATATATATATATATATATATATATATATATATATAAAGACTTGTTGTTTCTATTATGAACACAAAAATTTTATATATATAATTTGTCTTGCTTTTGAATTATTTC
>NC_087203.1:42413894-42438894 GCF_015104395.2 Macrobrachium nipponense
AATAAAATAGAGCACAAGATACACTAACAACACCACAATAATATATATAATAATAACAATAATAATGATCAATAATATAATAATGCAACTCACCACAGTTCATGACCATTTACAACAGACAAGTATAAATACAACAGAGACCTAGATACAGTAATAATAATAATAATAATAATAATAATAATAATAATAATAATAATAATAATAATAATAATTGTTCTGTTTCTGCTAGGAACTGAACTTAAGAAAGAAAACTATAATAAATAAGTAATAAGTAACCATAGATACAGGACGATAAGTACATCTTCACTACATAATAAAGGATAATAATGACGGTTCTGTTTCTGCTGGGAAAACTTAACTTAATATGCACAAATAAAATACATAAGTATATAATAGGTGAACAAAGATAAAGCACAATAAAACACATCCACAGTAACAGAAAACCAAACCAAACAGAGCAAATGTACCACAGCCATTCTCCAACAAAGACTGTATCACAACAGCTCTTGACAGGCAAGCAGAAACTCCACATACAAAATCTCCACTACTTTGCTCACCAACCTCTAATTCCTGTAAAACTTCCTCTCTTCATACTTTAAGCTGAATTGGGAAATGAAATTGTCAGGATTATGTTAGGTAGCATTGTTGGAATATAGACTTGAGGCCAATGCCCAAGCTTTTAACGGGCTGCCCTGTGAGCAAGAGCCCGTGCTGACACAAGACCAGCTTAATCAAAAACAACATGCCCAAGCGTTGGGATCGATGAGGTCATTCGGCGCTGAATGAGAAATTGACACTAAAGACGGTTTGAAAGATGTAACAGGAGGAAAACCTCAAAGCAGTTGCACTGTGAAACAATTGTCAGAGAGGGTGGACAGTCAGATGGACGAGAGAGATTATATAACGCGGGTATAGAAAAAGGAATGAAATCGGTCACAGCTAACGCTAAGGGCTGAAGGGACACTCCAGAGAACTCTAACGTACACTGCTAAATTTTAAATAATGGCTACACTGTTCGATCAGTTAATCCCATAAACACAATTACGTAAAATAAATCAGGGCCTACATCGAAAACATTCAGAGGATATAATCTATATGACACTGATTCAAACCTTATTATACAACACTGCTAAGTGTTCGCAATGATGAAAGAAAGGAAATAAGACGACCCATGCTCTAAAAATTTGGAATAAGTATACCTCACATCCTTATTATTTACACCTGAACATCTATTTACGCTATCTAACGCCTCATATAAACAATCGAATAGCAAATGGACATAAGATGGAACAGAACATATGGCAGACATATACTGCACGAGTCAAATGGGATTAAACACCATCTAAAAATGTCTGAAAGAGATCATTATCCCATTGTAGCCATGTCCTACATCTGCTACTCGGCTGCTGATGATGCTAAAATGGCTACAGATCCGGTCCTGACGCTTTTTTTTTCCTCTCTCTCTCTCTCTCTCTCTCTCTCTCTCTCTTTTAGGAGCTCGGACCAGGAGAAAAATTTTACTTGGGAGCTCAGACCAGAAAATAACTCTTTTTAGGAGGTCGGACCATATTTTTTTGTTAATATATTTTAGGAGGTGAGACCAGAAAAAATATATTTATTTATAGGCGCTCGGACCAAAAAAAAAAATTTTTTTAAGCGCTCGGACATATATCCCTAATATATATATATATATATATATATATATATATATATATTTTTTTTTTTTAGAAGCTGAAAAAATAGGGCGAATAAAGAAAAAAGAAGACAACAGCTGACAGTACACCCTTGACGCACGCCCTTCGCTAGAGCTGCATTTGGAGGCAGGGCCAGACAATTTAATAATACAGGCCCATCTGAGACGCATTAACTAAACCCGAGGGTCAATTTGGTCGTGCGAGACTGAAAGGAACGCTGGCAGAGGCCGACGTCGGTGAAGGATCAGTCATTACGCGAACGCTAAAAGTAATTGCGCTTACACGGATGAAAGAAGGGAAAGAAAAGGAGTTAGGAAAAGAGGGAGGCGAGCGAAGAAAAAGAAGAAGGAGGAGGAGTGGGAGAAGAAGAAAAAGAAGAGGAGGGGGATGGAGGACAAGATGAAAAGGGGGAGGAAAGAAGGGAGAAGGGAGAACAGAGAGAGAGGGAAGAGAGGAAGAAGAAGAATGAAGAAGGAGAAGGAGGAGGAAGGAGGAGAGAAAGAGAAGAAGAAAAGGAGGAGGAAAGGGAGGAGAAACAAGAAAAAGGAGGGGAGGAGTGAGGGGGGAAGGAAGAAGACAGAAGAACAGAAGAAAGGAAGAGGGAACAGGAGAGAGAAGAAGGATGAAGAGGGTAGGAACAAGGAGTAAGAGAAGGAGAGCGAAGAAGAAGAGAGGATGGGGGTGGGAGGGGGGGGGGGGAGTTACAGAGGGAAGATCAAAACGTTGACTGGGCAGGAAGAAAAGATGAGGTCATGGGTACGTATATGGCATAAGGTTACTATAGGGTATGTGGACGCGGAAACGGGTGGGGTGGGGCATGGGTAGGGGGTATAGGATGGGGGCACAAAAGGATGCCCAGCCAGGCGACGGGGCTTTCCATCACTGGTGATTAACGCGTGGGATTAGACGGTAAAAATGAACAATAAACAAGAAACACAAACAACTATTATGTGGCACATTAAACAAACAAACATAAAGAACTGTTTTGTGGACATTAAACAAACATAAAGAACTATTATGTGGCACATTAAACAAACATAAAGAACTATTATGTGGCACATTAAACATACAAACATAAAGAACTATTATGTAGCACATTGAACAAACATAAAGAACTATTATGTAGCACATTGAACAAACATAAAGAACTATTATGTAGCACATTGAACAAACATAAAGAACTATTATGTGGCACATTAAACAAACATAAAGAACTATTATGTGGCACATTGAACAAACATAAAGAACTATTATGTGGCACATTAAACAAACAAACATAAAGAACTATTATTATGTAGCAAATTAAACAAACATAAAAAACTATTATGTGGCACGTTAAAAAAACAAACATAAAGAACTATATGTAGCACATTAAACAAACAAACAACGCAAACTATTATGTAGCACATTAAACAAACAAACACAAACAACTATTATGGAGCACGTAAAAAAAACATAACCATTATATAGCACATTAAAAAAAACAAGCTTAGAAATTATCGCTGCAACAAAATCAAATACAATAAAGTGCTCACAAAAAAAAAAAAAAAAAAAAAAAAAAAACAAAAAAAAAAAAAAAAAAAAAAAAAAAAAAAAAAAAAAAAAAAAAAAAGCGCTGCTTCCAAATAAAAAAAAAAATAGAAAACCGCGCGTTACATCCAGTGTTAGAGCAAATGGCCATAAATATCTTAAAAACACGTTAAGAGCTCGCATTAACACACCACGTTACAATAACAACAACAACGACGAACGTCCATAATGGACACGAATGTTTACAACAATCGCAAATACGAAATTTCAGTTACATAAAAAAAGAACAAATACAAATGCACTGAGATTAAAAGACCTTCACCATAGCAAGCAAAGAAGTGGCGGAGATGACAAGGCGAAATTGTTGTGGCCGAAGAAAACGAACAGAAAATATTCGCGACATAAAATACACACCGCTCCCTCGTATTGTTGTCAGAGAAGAAACACACACACACACACACACACTTCTTTAAGGCAAGTTACATGGATAAAAAAAAAGGCAGGTCATAGGTCAAGGTATACAATCCCTATGAAGATGGAATGAACTCTTGAGAATAACTTATTCTGCAATCCTTACTAAAAATAAATGTTTTAGTTTCGCTCTTTGTGATAAAATGGCATTTAGACCTAAATCTGGGTAATGCAGTAATTATTCAAATACGCAAATTCCTAAACATTATTTTTTTTACAAATTACATAAAAAAAGTTTATCTGCACGAAGGCTTCAAAAATGTTTTGCGAAGGGTTTCTGTAGTTTTATGAAGACCGGTACTGCCCTCTTTAATCTCCGGATGACGGCAGTTTTTTGCAAACATAAATCATTTAGTCTTTGGGATTCATAAACTTACCTTAACTGTGCCAAAACCAATCAGAGGCCAGTTAGAAGTAATTGTCTTTGATAATATTCGTGCAATTTGAAGTGAAATTCTGGAACTCCAGTCCCAGAACTATAATCATTTTGACTGATGGAGTTTCGGGAATACCTCCACAGGAATAAATATATCTAAACATATTTTGGAATTTAGCGTTTTTTTTAAAATACACTTGCACCTGTTTTACATATTCAGAATGAGCTACAGCACAGAGCACAAGGTTAAGTATATCTTAGTTTTACCAGACCACTGAGCTGATTATCAGCTCTCCTAAGGCTGGCCCGAAGGATTAAATATTTTTACGTGGCTAGGAACCAGTTGGTCACCTAGCAACGGGACCTACAGTTTATTGTGGAATCTGAACCACATTATATCGAGAGATGAATTTCTATCACCAGAATTAAATTCCTCCGATTCCCCGCTGGGCGAGCCGAGAATCGAACTTCGGACCACCACCGGATTGATAGCCGAGCGCGAAAACCACTCGTCTAACGAGGAACTAGTATATAGCACAAAGGGGGATATATATGGCTGAAAATACGATGGCGTAAATATTTACTGCAGAAAGAAGATCATTTCAGTTAGTGTAAAGAGCGATTGCAAGATGGAGGTGAACTCGTGTGTGTGTGTGTGTTTGGTGTGTGTGTGTGTGTGTGTGGTGTGTTTTTCATCAACGACTCAACGTTCAAATTAAATTCAAATTAAATTGAGTCAGTGACTTTCGTCTTTCGTGTTTTTTTTTTTCCAGAGTCACCCACTGTTAGGGAAAAAACAACTCAAAAAAAAAAAAAAAAATCTTTAAAAAAAATATAACATTACACGACTTTACAAATTTGAGTGGTGTTCTCTTAAATTTCAGTCGAATGCGTATTTAATCTCTCACTCTCACTGTGTATGTATCTACACACATTAACACACACAAAGTACAAAAAGGGCTCAACACAAAACCCATTCGAATACCAACTTCAAAAACCCACGGACAACCAATTCCTTTTCAATAGCCTCGCGGGGGAACATCGGTCAGCCCCCCGTTAATCACACTCGTGTGGATATAAAGCTGTTACAAAATAGCGCTATGTAACCCCATTGCCATGTGAATTAACAATTGCAAACAATTCCTATTTACTTCCGCAATCTGTAAACAAAGCTAAAAGCATTCAGCGTGTCATAAACTAAATAAATACAGCAGAGTATGACACCACGAAGGTTACGTCAGACGCCGCCATGACAAAAATATTTCTCTATAGTACCTAATGTATATACACACACATACATACATACATACGAGCATACATAAATACATAGCTACATACATACATACATATATAAAATATATATATGGGGATATATGTGTATAACGTAAATATACGTATATGTATGTCATTATTACTATAGATATATATATATATATTGATTATATTTAATATATATATATATATTATACATATATGCCATATTATTATTATATATATATATATATATACATATATAATATATAGATATATCAATATATATTATATATATATATAAAGTTCCGCGTACATTCCGGTTCTCTAATTTTACTCCTTGCGAAATTAGTCCTTGCCGAGTTCGGATTCCGGAAATTCCCGTCAGCCAAAATGAAATGAGTTCCGGCCCAGCAGTTCCAGAATTCCACGTCAAATCACCCGAAAATCCTCAATAACAATCACTTCAGACTGACTCCTGATTGGCTGTCGCACAGCTAAGGTAAAGTTTATAGGCCCGAGGAATAAGTGATTGATTTATGGTGTGACTCAACTACATACACAATGACTAAACGTTCAAACTACATGGCAATACATTCT
This sequence comes from Macrobrachium nipponense, assembly GCF_015104395.2. Taxonomy (NCBI): domain Eukaryota; kingdom Metazoa; phylum Arthropoda; class Malacostraca; order Decapoda; family Palaemonidae; genus Macrobrachium; species Macrobrachium nipponense. Next base: position 42,419,817 of record NC_087203.1, read on the forward strand.
ACCAGCCTTCGAGAGGCTGCGAAAATGATCATCAGTGACCAGTTGGCAAGTGGAGTTGGAGCGCGCGTCGTGCTCGTTGAATAGCCATGAAGTAGGGCGTAAGGCATGCAACCACATCCCATGAACACTTGCATAGAAACGGACGAGTAGCGTCAACTGGCGCCTTTTATAAAGTGTATTGTTGGGAGAGTATTAAAGTGTATGTATGTATATGTATGTGTTATACACACACACACACACACACACACACACACACACACACACACACACATATATATATATATATATATATATATATATATATATATATATATATATATATATGTGTGTGTGTGTGTGTGCGTGTGTGTGTGTGTATGTATGTATGTTTGTAATCTCCAATACTAGGTATGCGCGATCAACAAAGTTGGAATTGAAAGCTAATCGACGGAAAAAAGATGAAACAAATCGCCCCCTGCGTGTAGCTTTTTAAACAATTACACATTAAACCAACCGAACGTACCAATGATCGCTCCAATTACGACGCTGAAATCACCATGAAATTGGTGGAATGGAATGACAAAAAAGAGCGAGAGAGAGAGAGAAAAAAAAGGAGGTCCTTTACAAACACTCCTTGTTACGAGGGACAAACATAGTCATCAAAGAGGCTCGTCATCAAACATCAATACTACTACTGCTATCATCATCATCAATAATAATAATAATAATAAATAATAATAATAATAATAATAATAATAAATAAATAATAAATGATAGTGGCAGGGGTCCTGATAAGGAGAAACAAATCCACAATTAAGAATGGGTAACAAATATATTTATTTCTAAATATTATATGGACCCATACATAACTTAGGTTTATGTTTCTCAAATAATAATAATTAATAATTAATAAAATAATAATAACAATAAACTAATAATAAATAATAATAATTAAATAATAATAGTGGTAGGAGTCCTGATAAGGAGAATAATCCCACATTTATGAATGGGCAAATATATTTATTTCTACATATATCGTACCCATAAATAGCTGTGGAGTTTCTCAAATAATAATAATAAATTAATAATAAAATAATGAATAATAATAATAATGAATAATAATAATAATAATAATAATAGTGGCAGGTGTCTTGAAACGGAGAAACAAATCCACATTTATGAATGGGTACAAATATATTTATTTCTAATTATATTTGTACCCATATATGCCTGTGGATATGTTTCTCCAATATAATAATAATGATAATAATAAATAATTTATTTTATTTCATCTCTTATTTTTCCTAATCTGACCTCACCCCCCCCTCCCCACCAGGGAGTTATCTATAATTTATTATCTCAGCTAAATAAACCATCAAATTTCAATCAACATATATGACTAAATATCAAAACTGTGAAATCATTACAAAGAAATTTAGAAATTTCGACTCAATATAAATAACAGGAATACTGAACTTAAAAAAAAAAATATTTAATTGCAGAAGGTACAGGGAATTAAAACTGACAAAATACTCAATGATAGAAGGTACAAGGAATTAAAATATTATACAAAATACTTAATGAAAGAAGGTACAGGGAATTCAAATTAATAACCCAATAGTTAATGACAGAAGGTACAGGGAATTCAAATAAAATACTTAATGACAGAAGTTAATGGGAATTCAAATTAATAACCAAATGCTTAATGACAGAAGGTACAGGGAATTCAAATTAAATACTTAATGCCAGAAGGTACACGGAATTAAAATGAATAACAAAATACATAATGACAGAAGGTACGCGGAATTAAAATTAATTACAAAATACTCAATGAAAGAAGACACGAGATATCGATATTAATAAACAAATATATACCCAATGACGGAAGATACGGGGAATGAACATAACAATAATTTATATTAAAAGAAAAAAAAAAACAGAAAAGAAGAGAGCACCCTCTATCCATTACGAGAGCGGCAGCAGCGACATAGGGAATGCAAGCAAGGTAGGGCGCGAGCGAAGACCTCTGGCATTGACAGAGTGCCAGGCAGGGATCATGGGAAGTGCCACTAATGGGTCAGTGGGGATGACCCTCATGAAGAATAATGACCCCAAAGTAATGGATTTCACGACTCTGCTCCGCCATTAAGGCTTTTGTGGTCTCACGTCACAGAAACCATCGTTCGATCCCATAATAGAGAAGGGAAGGAAATTGAAGGGTCGCTTATTTTGTCGTTGATAACTAAAAAAGCATTGCATTCAGTACTTGTGTTTTGGTCGATTGTTGTGGGTTGCAAAGGAGAGCGAAGCTAAAAATAGAAGACAAAATATTAAAGATGTCGGTTCCTCGTCGTTGCTAAAACACTGCATCAAGTATTTGATATCCAGTCGACTGTTGTGGGTTGTAGCTGAGACAAGATAAAAAAAAATGAAATAATTAAAAAATAGAAAATAAAAAAAATAAAAGATGCGAATGATCAGCGTTCCTCCATAATGTATACCTTCCATCACAAATTAAAAAAAAAAATAAAAAGGGCCTGCGAGGTAAATGTTCGCACCAACATGGGTGAAACAATTCATCAAATACCTACCCACCCCCCACCCCCTCTATTGAAAGTGGTATTTCAATCTTCTCCGTTGATGAAACACCCTCGTAAATAATCTCTCTCTCTCTCTCTATCTCTCTCTCTCTCTCTCTCTCTTTCCAGTTCGAAAACATCCAACCCTTCATTATCAGGACGTGACTGGTACCAATCACTGAGGCTGACAGCTACATCCATTACAACAATGAACGTCCATACGGAAGAGAAAATAAAATGAAGGACTCCTTTCAACTCCAACAATGTAGAATATATGTAAAAAAAGCAAAAACATCAACAACAAAGCAACGTCAATAGCAACAACAACAACAACAACAGATGGTGCCAGCTGTAAGAGATTTAGTAGTCTCCATCATCCCTCTGTACCTCGATATATATATGTCTGATTTATCAGGAATAACTTATATGCTCTCCTACAACTGACAGCGTGGGAACATGCACAGCGTAATCCGATGCGTATTTGGAATTCCTTCCGGATTAACTATGATGCTACTACTGCCTCTGCATATTCCATCAGGTGGTAATCATTCAAAATAAGCCTTCACGGTAAAATACATAAGAGGAAATATTTCCTGAGAGAGAGAGAGAGAGAGAGAGAGAGAGAGAGAGATTGGTCCCACCCCTCTGGCGGTGTGGGGATTACCTTGTCAAGGGTCTTCCCCCCCTTCGCGGGGCTGATATATTCGAGAAGAAATGCTTGAGGAAATTACCTTCGTAATCTGATTTAAAATACAACACACGATAAAGGAATCTCGCTAAAAACTCGGCAGAGAATTTGAGTCCTCCAAAGAGAAGTTTGAATTGACAATCTAGCAAAAATAAATAAATAAATAAATTAGTGAAATATTTATACAATATACTACAGAAAAATAAATCATTGACTGATGAATATTATCATGTATCAATGAAAGAAACCCAGAGGTTCTTTATTCCTCACACTTAGACTGTGGAACAACCTCCCGCAGGACGTCGTGGAAGGAATTCCACAGCCAAGCGATGCAAGCAGCCTCCCGCAGGACGTCGTGGAAGGAATTTCACAGCCAAGAGATGCAAAAACTACATAAGTAGCACATTATACGAGAGAGAGAGAGAGAGAGAGAGAGAGAGAGAGAGAGAGAGAGAGAGAGAGATTTTAACCCCATGAAAAAGCTTAAGCCTTAAGAGATTGAGGAATGCCGGTCGATAGCTGTCACCATCCGCTGACTCGAATGATACCTCCAACGAATGGTGGCTGCTAAAGAGTTTTCGGGGATCTTCAAATTCCTCTCCCATCAAGAGACGGAATAAGTCAAATGTTTTCCTAAAAGCATCTCTATCGAATTGTTATCAAACGCTCGCACGCCACTTACTGGATGGATGGAGCCATACAGCGAGGAATGCTCGAGAGATAGAGATATATTGTGAGATGGTTAACCCTACCGACCTATCTAAGAAGTACGTGTAGGCGACTGCGAGCAATTTGAAGTTTGCTTAAAATTTTCTACATATAATCTCTAAAAAATCTTGTCCATATTTAGACCAAAAACAATACAAATTAATCTCTAAAATCTTGTCCATCTTTAGACCAAAAACAATACAATTGTACAAATAAAACTTAAATAAACAAAATAAAAAATTAATCTTTCAAAAATTTTTTTAGCGATACTTTCTACTCAAATACAACAGGCAACAGATATAAATAAAATATAAAGAAACGATTAAAAAAAAAAGAGTAAACGGATCTTTTTAAAATATATATAAAAAAATACTCTAAAGCAGAAAATGTTCATTCAGCTGCTTAACCAAAACAAGAAATATTTTGCATAAATAATATATATGACCTTTAAATAAAAAAAATACGGTAAAGAGCCCAACATCCATTCTAACTATTGCACGAATAACGTAATAATTAACATAAAAATAACTATAATTATAATATATATATATATATATATATAATAATATATATATATATATATAGTATATAATATTAATAATATCGAAACGTAAACAATCTTTTTAAAAAATGATAATAACCTCCACAATAGGTAAAGATGTCTCCTGTTTTTTTTGTAAATATAAATAGCTAGAGATGACTCCTGCTCTTCGTAAAAAAAAAAAAAAAAAAAACTCTAACAGGCAAAATGCTCCTCCTATCGCTTACCCAAAGAGCAGGTATAATTCACCCGGAAAAAAAAAATCTAAAAAAAATATATATATAGAAGAAAAACTCTCGCACAGAGAACCCACAAGACTGAAGACTCCCGTCGGTGGAGTCCCACAGGCGTCGATTACTCGATGGAGCCGATTAATGACCGTACCTGTCCGCCATACACGAACGAGACGGGTATCGAGACGGTGTTATCGGGACAGATGATCAACCTTCTTGAAACTTGTCGGTTACTTGTTCTGGCCATTATTCTCGCTTTATCAGCCGACGGGACAAGCGATAAGGCCCACATGATAGGAATACTAAGCAGCTGGAAGGCTGGATGCGCGGACTGGGTTGAGGAAGGGGGGGGGGAGCGTGGGTGGACAATGCCTTGCTGGGAGAAGGAGAGGAGGGAGGGAGAGTTAATGCCAAGACAATGTAAAGCTACGGGGTGTGGGAGAGAATAGGAAAGGGTGGGTAGGGGTGGGAGGGGGGTGGGGGGTGGGGGTTTAAAGTCAAGGAGGTTAAAGTTATCTCCAAAATATCTCTCCTACCATAATTTAACCTCTCCTCACTTTCATCCCACGATAGTTAATGGTACGCACAGCCACCTTCCTTGAAAGACAAAATCTCTCTCTCTCTCTCTCTCTCTCTCTCCAGTTTACCAGTGGTATTTAAAACGGTAAAAATTTCCTTCTCTATAATAAACTCTCTTTCATTCCAGATTACCTAGTTGTATTTTAAAAAAATTCCTTCCTTAATAATAAAAACGAAAGCCTTTTAAAATGATATTCTCTCTCTCTCTCTCTCTCTCTCTCTCTCTTCTCTCTCTCTCTAGTCATTAACCAAGTGTATTTTAAAAATTTCCTTCTCTATATTAGACTCTCTCTTTCATTCAGTTACTAGTGTATTTAAAAAATTCCTTCCTTATAATAAAACGAAAGCCTTTAAAATTATATTTTCTCTTCCTTATAATAAAACGAAAGCCTTTCTCTCTCTCTCTCTCTCTCTCTCTCTCAGTTACCAAGTGTAATTTTAAAAATTTCCTTCTCTTCTCTCTCTCACACTTTCCTTCCTCTCATCTTCTCCTCTCTCTCTCTCTCAGTTACCAGTGTATTTAAAAAATTCCTTCTCTATCATAAACTCTCTCTCTCATTCAGTTACCAGTGTATTTAAAAAATTCCTTCCCTATAATAAAACGAAAGCCTTTAAAATGATATTTTCTCTCTCTCTCTCTCTCTCTCTCTCTCTCTCTCTCTCTCTCTCTGTCAGTTACCAGGGCATTAAAAAAATACCTCAATATAAAAACGAAACACTTGAAATTATTCTCTCTCTCTCTCTCTCTCTCTCTCTCTCTCTCTCTCTCTCTCTCATTAAGTTACCAGTGCATTAAAAAAAATTCATCTCTATAATGAAAAGAAACCCTTTAAATATTTCTCTCTCTCTCTCTCTCTCTCTCTCTCTCTCTCTCTCTCTCTCTCTCTCTCTCTCTGAGTTACCAGTGTATTAAAAAATTCCTTCTCTATAATAAAACGAAACTCTTTAAACGGATTCTCTCTCTCTCTCAGGATTCCAGTAATCTCTGTGGTCATGGTCCACATAGCTTTTTCTTTTTTTTACGAATTCGGTAATCGCATTAGATCTTATGGCCCATCTAAATATTTGCCCGGAGTTGGAGTTGTTCTATAAAAGGTGTATCAGGCATTATAAGACATTATCAGATTACATTTATCCTTATCCGACCCGGCTTTTTCGGTGACTCGGCTTTCAAATGGCCATGCTCATACCAGTGTTCGATTAAATATTTACTTTTCTGAAAAGAATACAAGAACGAAACATTCGGCAGATTTTTCTGGTCGTCGTAAGAAAGTTACAATTTTTCGCCAACATTATTTCCGACAATATTCAGAATATAACTATGCTTAGATATAACTATTTGATAACCAGTTATTTAGCTGTACTAACCTTTATCTCTTTCTCAGTTAATTAAGGACAGACCTACACAAATAATTTAGATATAAAAACTTTTTTTTGCGTCGTTTTCATCCCCAAAATCTGAATTAAACAAAACTTGCTTTTTTGCAGCACAAGAACAATGAAGCATATCTGAAATTTCCATACTTCCAAGTTAGCAGGTGGGTGACTATTGATTCAAATGTTACACATTATCATTCCACGCGCAAACTACGAATTAATGGAAATTAATTATACAGAAAATACCACTGAAAATAATGAATGAATAATATATAAAATAAAAAAAAAATTAAAAATGAAAGGAGAAACAGCTGTCAGTCATTTGGCATGCAAAGCACCCTATCCTTTACCGCTCGGAGTTTTAACGTCCATAAAATTAACAGTACTGGGCCGGGGTTTTTTTCAATCAGCTCCAGGGCCAGGTGCAAATCATCATATTATTCCCATTTAGCCTCTGATCAACGTTCCGTCTTTTGCATATGAGTAAGCCAAGTCTCGAACGACTAAAGAGAATGCGTAAATCTTTCTTTAATGAGATACTAAACATGGAACAATAACGAGAAACGTCAAACGTTTATTAACTGGACAATTTATTCTATTGAATGTTTTTCTAATAACTGATCTCTTCTTTCTGTTTTCTATTACCTTCTGTTACTTCTTTCACACAAACGCCAAATTCTTTGGAAGCTTGAATTTCGAGTTAATGGCCCCTGTGGTGGGCTTCTTCCATGTGGATAGGGGTCACCTTCTTAATAATAATAATAATAATAATAATAATAATAATAATAATAATAATAATAATAATAATAATAATAATAATACGCAACAATACCTAGAATTAATAAACAAAATATACACAAAATAACCATGGACATAAAAAAAGGACGAAATAAAAAAAAAAATTTTTAAATCAAAACTGGAAAAAAGCCAATCACCGTGAAAGTAAATATCTAAGTTAAAGCTGTAACTCCACTGAAGGTAGAACTACACTGTATTCGAATTCCTTGAATGCGTGTGCGTGTGTGTGTGTGTGTATGCGCGACCACATGCGCGCACAGAAAAGGGTATGTGTAGAGGGAGGTAAAGGCCAACATGTGGAAGATAGGTGAGGAAGGTATGCGGTATAATATTTGAAGGCTGGGAAGAAGGGGGAGTCCTGATTACCGCAGTAAAAGAGAGAGAGAGAGAGAGAGAGAGAGAGAGAGAGAGAGAGAGAGAGAGAGATGAGAGAGAGAGCAGCCCCCGATTAGCGAAGTGATAGGCAAGAAAGGGGAGAGAGAGAGAGAGAGAGAGAGAGAGAGAGATGAGAGAGATGGAGAGACCGAGAGAGAGTGATTACCCAAGAAATGGAGGGAGAGAGAGAGAGAGAGAGAGTATAGGGGCTAAGGGGTGCTGAAGGTAAATGGGAAACGAGACAGAGACTAAACGAGTTGAGGAAAGTTTACTTCGGTCTGAGCTTGGGTAGGACAGAACAAACCCAGCTGCCCAGATCACTGAGATCAAACAGCCTAGGACAGAGAGAGAGAAATGATGAAAAATAATGAAATATAGAAACCAGTCTAACAGACGAGAGGGAAATGGTGAAAAGAAAGGAAATATGGAACGAGACAAGCAGGGCAGACCATACTGCAAATTCTGTGACAATTTTATCAATAAATTATTGAGCAGCTCAAGGCGCCCTTAATAATTGTTATCTTAATAAAAGAGAAGGCAATTCTTATACTGAAATAGAAACCAACCTTACTATATCCCAATGCCACCTTTTCCTCATAACGAAAACAACCACAACATAACCTTGAAAACACTAAAGTAACAAGACTCTGGAAACACAGAGGACACAAGATTGGTATACAACCGAAAGATAACGGTTAAACATCAAAATAATATAAACATTTCAATAAATAAGTTCTCAGTAGGATGTCTGAATGGACGAATATAGTCTCGCCTAAGCAGTAAACATTGAAAAAACATGTCCGAACGGACAGACACCATTTAAAAGGAAACAACAAACAAATACACGTCAGAAACATCAACTTTCTCTCCCCGTTCTCCGAAAACCTAATTACAAAACCTTTATAAACTAATTAAGTTATTCCTCGCAGGAAAAACTTCGCCCCATATCCAGCCCCAAAAACCAATTCTCGACACCCACAACGGGTTCAATCACACCCACTAGGAGCCAAATCACACCCGCTAACGACTCCATCACGGCGAAGCCGCCCACGTGACGGCCATCGCTAACGACGCAATCAGGGAAGAAGAAGATGCGAGAAGTGGATCCTGTCTTCCGGCGCCGACATTCGTAGGGTACAACGGTCGGCGCTCTGTCGGAAGGCGGATGCCCGACCGCGAGACAACGTGTTTATCGCCGAATGACGGCACGTGCTTGCTTGCTTGATTGCTTGCTTGCTTGCGTGCGTGTAAGCGCTTGCAAAAGTACTTCCACGGAAGTGTATCAAGATTTTAAATGTCAACCCTGTGCTTCTGTTTCCTAAAGGATTTTTGGAAAGGACGTCCTCAAAATTCGTTGCGCGCGTGCAAGCACTTGCGAAAGCACTCTAAGAGACGTGCATCAAGATTTTAAATGTCAAACCTATGCTTCTGTTTCCTAAAGGATTTTTGGAAAGGACGACCTCAAAATTCGTTGCGCGCGTGCAAGCACTTGCGAAAGCACTCTCAGAGACGTGCATCAAGATTTTAAATGTCAAACCCGTGCTTCTGTTTCCTAAAGGATTTTTAGAAAGGACGACCTCAAAATTGAGGGTGGGGTTCTCTGACATGAGATTACAATACGAGGGATGTGTCTTAACAGAGGATTTCCAAAATGAAATCTTGAAACTGGGTTTTCTCCGAGAGGGATTATATAACTGGCGGGAGTTGCCTTCATTCTGGAACGAATTAAAATTGAAAAGGAAATCCATGACTTAAAAAAAAAATAAAAAAATAAAAAAAAATTTTTAGTCATGGATTTCCTTTTCAATTTTAATTTGTTCCAGAATGAAGGCAGGTCCCACCAATTATAAAATAAAACAAAATAAAATAAAATAACAAGAGCGTTAGGCGACAGCAAACCTGTGCCAAAGCTAGGCAATTCGTCACCCTGAAAGCGCGTTGTGCCAAAAAATGTCAAATTCCTATCTCTCACAAAATCTCGTCATTCGCTGTCAGTCGAGATGTCTACAATGGTAAAATAATGAAATAATAATAATAAAGTAACAAAAAAATATTGTAAAAAACCTCACATTTTGCGAAATCATGCTAAACACGAGACAAAGAGCAAAGAAGAGGTCCACACTGGTAAAATACTGCAAAAAATCGACACATTTTGTAATATCATGCTAAACAAAAGACAAACGAGCAAACAAACGCACGAAACGTCTAGTCTTGTAGGAGGTCCAAATACCCCAACACAAAAGCGCAGAGGAGGAGGAGGAGGAGGAGGAGGAGAGGAACCACGCGACCCCCTAAAGTTGCCAGGCAAAACCAAGAGGGAACAAACTACTCACCCATGTGAACAATTACAGGAGAAACTGTCATCTGCTCGAATCATGGTCATCTAATGGGCGTCCTCCTGCGACCCGTGGGAAGAGGCGGGGTGGGGGGGGGGGGGGGGGGTACAATTAGGGGTTGGGTAGTAGAAAGGGATTGGATAAGGGGAGGGGGTCACTCTGGAATTAGGAGGACTGGGAATGGAGAGGAAGGAAGAAATGGGTGGGATGAGGGGGTGGGTAAGTATACTCTGGAATTAGGAGGAGGAGGAGGAGGAGTTCAAGGCAGCTTTTCAATGGCGCACGCGTTAGTCGTGTGGAAGGGATAATAGGATAAGGATTTACCTGTAATTTATAATCAAGAGAGGGAAAAGGTGGGTGAAGAGACCGCACGAGGACTCACTTCAGTCTTTTGTGTCAAAAAAAAAAAAAAAAAAAAAAGAGAGAGAGAGAGAGAGAGAAGGACCTTTATTTCAAAGGCGGAGTCCAAAGACGTGATTTGACTAAATTGACCTCGATGACGTCCATTAGGTTTGGTTTTGTTTGTTTGTGTAGTGTTTTTACGCTGCATGAAACCTGTGGTTATTCAGCAACGGGACCAACGGCTTTACGTGACTTCCGAACCACGTCGAGAGCGAACTTCTATCACCAGAAATACACATCTCTGACCCCTCAATGGAATGGCCGAGAATCGAACTCGCGGCCACCAAGGTAGCACGCCAACACTATACCGACCACGCCACTGAAGCGCTTACGTTGATTAGGAGAAGGGGTCCAAGCTATATAGAATAAGGAAGGGGTCAACTTCTTGACGATATAGTGTGTTTGGCTCGCAGGCAGAGAGACGTATACTTTTTTGTTAAAAATAAAAAATAAAATACCACAAATACTGTCCAGTCCGAGAGTCCAACGTGTATATAAATGTCGTCAAGAAAAGAACAACAAGCATGTCTTGACAGTGAGTGTAAATAACTTAAAATATGAATTCATTAATCCTTTTTCTCCCCCCAAAAAATCAAACTTTAATATAACAAGATAAAATGGCAAACTTCATACACGAACAAAATAACTCAGTTGCCTCGTCTATCGAATAACAACTGACAGAAGTACATATAACCAAATAAATACACACAAAACATTAACATTAGAAGTAATTACACAACAAAAAGAAAAGTATGTTCCTTTAAAGATAAAATAGTAAAATGTTTAATAAATTTAGACAGAAGAAAAAGACAAATCATGTTAGCTAAGCGAAAAGTACTAGAATCAATTACACAACAACAAAAAAGTATGTTCCTTTAAAGATAAAATAGTAAAATGTTTAATAAATTTACACAAAAGAAAGACAACAATACAATTATGGTGTTTTTACGTTGCATGGACCAGTGGTTATTCAGCAACGGGACCAACGGCTTTACGTGACTTCCGAACCACGTCGAGAGTGAACTTCTATCACCAGAAATACACATCTCTGACCCCTCAGTGGATTGGTCGAGAATCGAACTCGCGCCCACCGAGGTGGCAGGTCAAGACCATACCAACCAAGCCACTGAGGCGCTGCACAAAAGAAAGAGACAGATCATGTTAGCTGAGCGAAAAGTACTAGAATCAATTACACAACAACAAAGAAGTATGTTCCTTTAAAGATAAAACAGTAAAATGTTTAATAAATTTACACAAAAGAAAGAGACAGATCATGTTAGTTAAGCGAAAAGTACATCTCATTGATCATGCTGTACTGTGGTCCAGGTAGACTTTAATCCCCTAATTATTGTAATTAACATCCCCTGTTATGTTAATTATTGCAATTAACATAACAGACTTGACTGGCAAATCTGTTCAGGTTAATGAGATAACATGTTCACCTCGGAAGACACAAAAATCACTGATATTTCTAACAAAGAAAACGAAGCCTGAACAGCGTATTCTCAATGCGCCTCAAAGATGAACATCTCCACTGTTCTATTAACAGCAAATATAAATAAAACGGAAATTGAAAATGATCAGAAACTAGGAATGTCAATAGTCGTAGCAATAAAATGCCACCATTATCACAACTTCGGTTAAGTGATATTACTGAAACAAAAAATGGAAAAAAAAATGTTTATATAGTTGGGCAATTTCTTAAAAGTTAGCTCAGATATGATCTAACACTAAAAGTTTTTGCCATATTTTGAACATTTAAGAAAACCGAAGACACAAAAACTCAAAAGAAATTTAGAGACTGAAAGCAATGCGCAATGCATAAACAAAATGCACAAAAATGTTAAATATAAACAATCACATTGGACCTTATGTTAAACAAACATTCGTGAACATTTAAGTAAAGTGAACACTGACTGATTCGAGAACACAAGAGCTCAAAGAAATTTAGAGACCGAAGGCAAAGCAAAAACAAAATACGCGACAAAAGCTAAATACTGATAAACAAATACACTGGACTTAATGTAAAACAAACACATTCCTGAAAATTTGAGAAAAAGTGAACACAGGTTCGCAAACAGAAACAAAGCGCAATGAAATCTAAACAGTGAAAGCAAAGGAACACATACAATACACAGAAAAAAATAGGAAAAACTTGAAAACAAACACACACAACTTTATGCACAGTAAACAAACATTCTTCCCTCTTTGCAAGACACCAACACCGAAGAAGAAGAAGACATCTTAGAATTCTTATCCGGAGGAATATCGCCCAGCAGGTCGGAGGAAATCACGCAACCTTATCAATTACGGACCTTCCGTGCTCCCCAAAAAAGGACGCGGACGGAGCCGTAATACAACCCACGCGCCCATTACGACGAGTTACGCGTATAGGCCTACTACCTACTATACGGGACAAGGAGTCGTGTACGAGGGCGCGGGGGAGTAGTCCCTGCCTTGCTTAAATGGCTGTTAACGGTCGTTCGCTGTCTCCTTTGCTACGTCCCAGAGAGGGAGGCGGAATTTCGAAGACCGTCTCACTGCGCCGTACATTTCAGACCTTGGACCGTCTGCACAGCAGGACGCTGTTCTTTTACTTTTATTATTATTATTATTATTATTATTATTATTATTATTATTATTTAGGTAACAGACTCTCTTTCAAACATGTATAAAGTGTTGAAGGTTATGGCTGCATCAGTTGTATTGCAGTACCCCAGAACAATAATCATCTGAATGACAGAGAAAATCTCTATTAAGTGAATGTAGCGAATGCAACTATTATTATTATCATTATTATTAGCAGTAGTAGTAGTTATAGTAATAGTAGTATGATAGTGATACCATTGCACTTGAAATCTACCATACTAATAAGTATGATAATATCATCATTATACGAAATACCCACTTTTCTGAAAACCTTAACATACAAAATGCCCACTTCGTAAAAACACCAATATACGAAATACCCACTTCGTAGAAACATCAATATACGAAATACCCACTTCCAAAAAAGATCAATATACGAAATACCCACTTCCAAAAACCATCAATACACGAAATACCCACTTCTAAAAACATCAATAGACGAAATACCCACTTCCTAAAAACATCAATATACATAATAACCACCTCCAAAAAACATAAATATACGAAATACCCACTTCCAAAAAACATCAATATACGAAATACCCACTTCCAAAAAACATCAATATGCGAAATACCCGCTTCCAAAAAACATCACCCTCATTTTCAATTAAACACCCTAACAGGATTTAATAGCTATGGGTATTCAATAGAGAATAATATTCGCCACAGGAAACGAACAGAGAATTTATATTCACTATATTCACGTATTCCTGAAGGTTCGAAAATTAAAACGGGACTGGGAAACGTCCCGCACAGTGGAAAATTTGAATTTGAAAAAAAAAAAAAAACAAAAACAAAAAAAAAAAAAAAAAAAAAAAAAAAAAACCTGAATCATAAAAAAAAAAAACTTAGAATCATAAAAAAAATCTGAATCATAACAATGTAAAAAATTCAAATATAATCTGAATTATAAATACTTTAAAAATAAAATCGGCATCATAAAAAAATTAATTAAGGGCCTTCCCAGCATCCTAATTCATAAGATAAATTTTGTAACATGAAAAAAAAAATCGAAATCATAACAAAATATAAATGTTACAAAAAACCTGAATCATAAAAAAGAAAAAAATATAGGAATCACAACAAAAAACTTTAAATAAAAACTTAATCAATAAAAGAAGAAAATCGTTTTATTAAAATCTGAATTATAACTTTTCTTTTTAAAAAAATCTGAATCATAAACAAAATTCATTAATGACCTCCCAGCATCGTATTTCATAAACAATTTTCTAACAAGAAACAAAATAAAATATTCTATTTTTCACAACGTCACTAATACCCGAAAACCTCATTAATCACGATTATTTTTTCAAAGATAAAAAGACTTTTCCATAAAGGTATTATATAGATATAAATTTTTTCAAAGGAATAAAACAGAACTTTTACCATCAGTATAATTATAGTCTCTCTCTCTCTCTCTCTCTCTCTCTCTCTCTCTCTCTCTCTCTCTCTCTCTCTCTCTCTCAGAAGCGTTAATCCACCCAAGAATGTTGATTATAATTGTAATGCATTGCAGAGGATAATAACTATAATGCTTTGCAGATTATAATAATAATAATAATTGTAATGCCTTGCAGATCATGATAATAACTGCAATGTCTTGCAAATAATAAAGATTGTAATGCCTTGCAAATTATAATAAATATATTGCAATGCACTGCAAATGATAATGATAACTACAATGCCTTGCAGTTGATAATGATAACAGTAATTCCTTGCAGATGATAATTGCACTGCCTTGCAGACGATATCTGTAACGCCTTGCAGATGACTATAATAACTGAAATTCCTTCCAGATGATGATAATAATAATAATTGTAATGGCTTGCAGTCAATAACGGTAATGGCATGCAGATGATAATAATTAATGAAATTCTTTCCAGATTATAATAATAATAATAATTATAAACGGCTTACAGACAATAACTGTAATGCCATGTAGATGATGATAACTGAAATTCCTTCCAGATAATAATAATAATAATAATAATAATATAATAATAATAATAATAATAATGGCTTGCAGACAATAACTGTAATGCCATGCAGATGATGATAATAACTGAAATTCCTTCCTGATGATAATAATAATCGTAATGGCTTCTTACATACTCCGTTATTGTCCAACTACCAACGCATACTTAAGCAAACATCCCCAAACGATGAGTGATGAGGAGGGGCTGGGCCTTGAAGCCCAGGTGCAAGCAAGGTTACCAGGTTCGGAAATGAATAGATGACGCAAGCTAGAGAAAAAGTGGTAAGGTTACACTTCTCTCTCTCTCCTCTCTCTCTCTCTCTCTCTCTCTCTCTCTCTCTCGTGTTATCTCGAAAACTCAAGTATGTCTGGGTTGACCTCATGAAGAAATTATTTACCAAAATGTCCCGGAAGGGAGGGTAGTACCATCATTGCACACGCACACACACCACACACACACACACACAAACTCTCTCTCTCTCTCTCTCTCTCTCTCTCTCTCTCTCTCGTAAATTTTAGTATGTCTATGTTGACCTCACCATCATCTTTTAGCAAAATGTTGGCCCTGTAGGAAGCATACCCACTTGGACCTCAGTGTGGGCATAACTAAAGGTTGTTTATGGGGTCCCTTCGGCCCATAGCCGCACACAATTTTTAGCCTTTTTATTGAGCCATACCCGCTTCCCTCGTTCCATTTTGCTGTTCAACCACTCCGACGACCTCTTTTCCTTGTCTTCAGCGTGGGAAGGCTGACAGTGTGTGTGCCAGTCCTTGTCTGTACTGCCAAATTTACCTATATCACATTACAAAAATGAAGGTCAACTGATTTCTGTTGCAAAAAGTTGGGAAAAAATAAAAACTCGAGATCTGTACATCATACAACTGCAAATAAGAGGACTTATTTGCACCTAAAGGGTGAAACTATTATAGGAGGTCCTCGGCGAGGTAATATTCTGACCAATGAGGTGAAGATATTTGGGAGATATCCTCCACTTTCTATACAACATCAACAATTATAGGAGGTACTCGGTGAGGTAATATTCTGACCAACAGGGTGAAAATATTTCGGAGATATTCTCCACCCTCTACACAACATAAAAAACTATAGGACGTCCTCGGCGAGGTAATATTCTGACCAACGGGGTGAAAATATTTGTGAGATATTGTCCACTCTCTATACAACATCAAATATTACAGGTCATTGGCGAGGTAATATTCTGACCAACGAGGTGAAAATATTTCGGAGATATTCTCCACTCTCTATACAACATAAAAAACTATAGGACGTCCTCGGCAAGGTAATATTCTGACCAACGGGGTGAAAATATTTCTGAAAGATTTTCCACTCTCTATACAACATCAAAAATTATAGGAGGTACTCGGCGAGGTAATATTCTGACCAACGAGGTGAAAATATTTCGGAGATATTCTCCACCCTCTATACAACATAAAAAAAACTATAGGACGTCCTCGGCGAGGTAATATTCTGACCAACGGGGTGAAAATATTTGTGAGATATTGTCCACTCTCTATACAACATCAAATATTACAGGTCATCGGCGAGGTAATATCCTGACCAAAGAGGTGAAAATATTTCTGAGATATTCTCCACCCTTTATACAACATAAAAAACTATAGGACGTCCTCGGCGAGGTAATATTCTGACCAACGGGGTGAAAATATTTGTGAGATATTGTACACTCTCTATACAACATCAAATATTACAGGTCACCGGCGAGGCAATATTCTGTCCAACGAGGTGAAAATATTTCCGAGATATTCTCCACTCTCTACAACATCAAAATTACATAGTTAAAAATAAAAGTAAGAAGTCAGTAACTTACCAAAGGGACTCCTCATTCTTCTCCCTGGTCAGTAACTTCCCCGTACCTATTTAGCAGTCAACGTACCTGTAAAAAGAAAGAAATATATCGTTTAATACTTAATTAGCATCGTACTTAGACCTGTATGGTCAAAACTGTTAAGAAAACAGCAGTAAACAAATAGATGCGGAGAATGAGAGAACCTGAGCATATGTTCACAATTAACTGGAAACATATCCAACCTCCTCAAATGATTTTTGATACAAGTTAATGCCACTGGTACCAGAGAGAGAGAGAGAGAGAGAGAGAGAGAGAGAGAGAGAGAGAGAGAGAGAGAGAGAAATGTAAACGCCTTTAATGTTGACCAGAAAAAACTTTACAAAAGTAATCTCAACAAAACATCGTGATCGTAATGACTAAATTCAAACATATGTGAGAGAGAGAGAGAGAGAGAGAGAGAGAGAGAGAGAGAGAGAGAGAGAGAGAGAGAGAGAGCCCTTAATCATATCCTGGAAACACTTTAAACCTGTCATCTCTGAAGTCAACAAAACGATGGGATCGTAATGCATAAATTCAAAGGCCAGAGAGAGAGAGAGAGAGAGAGAGAGAGAGAGAGAGAGAGAGAGAGAGAGAGAGAGGCTATTCATCGAGCAGACCAGAAGAGCAACTGCAACGTGTTTGGGGGCTTTTGACAAGAAAGTAATGAAGGGGCGAGACACCTGTCAAGCGGCTCTCCCGTCAAAAAAGGTAGACTCGGAAAATCTCGGAGACTGCAATATGGGTTGCACAGGCACGCCCGTCCTTCGGAATAGGGAGGTCCTCTATTTTAAGTTTTATATTTAGCACTTGGAATTCACTATTTTTGGATGTTAGATTTATGATAAAGTGGAAATTTAAACGACATAGTTTGATAAGATCTTACTTTACTTATATACTTTACTTTATCTTCCCGCCACTAGTTCCTCTCCATCTGTCTCTAACCTGAACCTCTAGGTTCTGGATTTCTTCTTCAGGATCTATTTTTCATAAAAATACTCGCAATTTTCGAAACTTACGTTTATGAAAAAATGGGAATCTAATCAATAACAATATTTTATTCTGATTATTTATTTTGTCATAAAAAATCGCTTTGTTCATGTTAAATTTATGATCAAAGTGGAAATTTAAACAACAAAGTTTGATAAGATCTATTTTTCATAAAAAAAATATTCGCTAGTTTTCGAAACTTACGTTTATGATAAAATGGGAATCTAATCAATAACAAAATTTATCTGATTTATTTTGTCATAAAATCGCTTTGTTAATGTTAAATTTATGATCAAAGTGGAAATTTAAACAACAAAGTTTGATAAGATCTATTTTTCATAAAAAAAAATATTCGCTATTTTTAAAACTTACGTTTATGATATTTTGGGAATCTAATCAATAACAAAATTTATCTGATTTATTTTGTCATAAAAAATAGCTTTGTTAATGTTAAAGTTATGATAAAGTGGAAATTTCATGTAAAACAAAGTTTGATAAGATCTATTTTTCATAAAAAAAATATTCGCTTTTTTTCGAAACTTACGTTTATGATAAAATGGGAATCTAATAAATAAAAAAATTTATCTGATTTGTTTTGTCATAAAAAAATAGCTTTGTTGATGTTAAATTTATGGTAAAATGGAACTATCATTTAAAGGAATTTTTGTGGAGTACTGACTTTGTGCTTCTGTCGCTTCTTTTACTTCCACTGCTAATATCTTTTTTCTTTTTTTAATAATCACGACTGACTGATTGATGAACTTCATCTAGCTTTGCAAACTGAGGCCACCAACGAAGTTAGTCATTCATTTGGGCTTAATATAATATCAAAATATCTTTAAAACTAGTAATTCATTAGGGCTTTAGATAATATCAAATATCTTTAAAACTATTAACTCATTTGGGCTTAAGACAATATCTAATATCTTTAAAACTAGTAACTCATTAGGACTTTAGACAATATCAAATATCTTCAAAACTAGTCATTCATTTGGGCTTTAGACAATATC
>NC_087203.1:42446394-42448894 GCF_015104395.2 Macrobrachium nipponense
TCATTCATACGAAACGAACGCATAAAAAAACAATAAATGCAAATAAATATTGGATGATAATGTGTTACACATGAGCAACAGAGAACAACTTGCATATGCATACAAACCCATATGAACTGAACCTAAACTGCCTATCTATCCGACGCCATCCCAGCATCATACGAAACAAACGCACTAAATAAAAATATAGACAAATATATACTGAATAATAATGTAGTAATTATTATTATTATTATTATTATTATTATTTATTTTTATTTTTATTTTTTTTTTTTTGCTCTATCACAGTCCTCCAATTCGACTGGGTGGTATTTATAGTGTGAGGTTCCGGGTTGCAGCCTGCCTCCTAGGAGTCCATCACTTTTCTTACTATGTGTGCCGTTTCTAGGATCACACTCTCTGCATGAGGCCCGGAGCTACTTCAAGCCTCTAGTTTTTTCCAGATTCCTTTTCAGGGGATCTTGGATCGTGCCTAGTGCTTCCTATGATTATGGGTACGATTTCCACTGGCATATCCATATCCTTCTTATTCTATTTTCAGATCTTGATACTTATCCATTTTTCCCTCTCTTTCTCTTCAACTCTGGTGTCCCCATGGTATTGCGACATCAATGAGTGATACTTTCTTCTTGACTTTGTCAATCAAACGTCACGTCTGGTCTGTTTGCACGTATCACCCTATCCGTTCTGATACCATAGTCCCAGAGGATCTTTGCCTGATCGTTTTCTATATCACTCCTTCAGGTTGGTGCTCGTACCACTTATTACTGCAAGGTAGCTGATGTTTCTTGCACAGGCTCCAGTGGAGGGCTTTTGCCATTGAATCATGCCTCTTTTTGTTTTTGTACTGGTTCTGTGCAAGTGCCGGGCATTCACTTGACTATGTGGTTTATGGTTTCATTTTTTGTATTGCACTTCCTACATATGGGAGAGATGTTATTTCCGTCTATCATACTTTGAACATATCTGGTTCTTAGGGCCTGATCTTGTGCCGCTGTTATCATTCCTTCAGTTTCCTTCTTTAGCTCTCCCCTCTGTAGCCATTGCCAATTGTCATCGCTGGCTAGTTCTTTAGTCTGTCTCATGTATTGTCCGTGCATTGGTTTGTTGTGCCAGTCCTCTGTTCTTTCTGTCTTTCTCCTGTCTCTGTATATTTTCTGGGTCTTCGTCTACTTTTATTAGTCCTTCTTCCCATGCACTCTTTAGCCACTCGTCTTCACTGGTTTTCAGATATTGCCCCAGTGCTCTGTTTTCGATGTTGACGCAGTCCTCTATACTTAGTAGTCCTCTCCCTCCTTCCTTTCGTGTTATGTATAGTCTGTACGTATTTGCTCTTGGGTGTAGTGCTTTGTGTATTGTCATTTGTTTCCTGGTTTTCTGATCTATGCTGCGGAGTTCTGCCTTCGTCCATTCCACTATTCCTGCGCTGTATCTGATTACTGGCACTGCCCATGTGTTTATGGCTTTTATCATATTTCCGGCGTTGAGTTTTGACTTAAGTATCGCCTTGAGTCTCTGCATTTATTCTTTCCTGATCGTGCCCATTCATCTCTTGGTGTTTTTATATCCCCTCCTTCCATTATTCCCAGGTATTTGTATCCTGTCTCATCTATGTGTTTGATGTTGCTCCCATCTGGTAGCTTTATCCCTTCAGTTCTCGTTACTTTGCCTTTTTCTATGTTGACTAAGGCGCATTTTTCTATTCCAAACTCCATCCTGATGTCCCCAGATACAATCCTTACAGTCTGGATTAGGGTATCTATTTCCTTGATGCTCTTACCATACAGCTTGATGTCGTCCATGAACATCAGATGGTTGATTTTGTTGCCTCTTTTCTTGAGTTGGTACCCGGCATCCATCTTCTGTAGTACTTTTGTCAGGGGAATCATGGCTACTACGAAGAGTAGTGGGGACAGTGAGTCGCCCTGGAAGATCCCTCTGCCTGATATTAACCTCTGCTAGTCTTATTCCAGAGCTTGTAAGTATTGTATTCCATTGCGCATTGTATTTTGAGGAAGCTGATGGTATTTTCCTCTGCCACATATATTTTCAGGCATTCTATTAGCCATGTGTGTGGTATCATGTCGAAGGCTTTCTTATAGTCTATCCATGCCATGCTTAGGTTGGTTTTCCTTCTCCTACTGTTCTTCCTTACATTTTGTCTATCAGGAGCTGGTCTTTGTGCCCCTACACTTCCTTCTGCAGCCTTTCTGTTGGTGGGGGATGGGGTGTTTGTCTCCTCTAGGTAGTTGTATAGCCTTCACTGATGATACCTGTTAGTAACTTCCACATTATTGGTAGGCAGGTGATACGCCTGTAGTTACTGGTATATTTCCCTTACTCTTGTCTTTTTGTACTAAGGATGTTCTTCCTGTGGTCATCCATTTGGGTGCTTGGTGATTTGAGATACAATGCTGGGAGTTGATCTGCTATTCGTGGGGTATGGTCTTTGAAAGTTTTTGAGCCAGTATCCATGGACTTCATCGGGACCTGGGGCTTT
>NC_087203.1:42458894-42521394 GCF_015104395.2 Macrobrachium nipponense
ATATAAAAAAAAGAAAAGAAAAACAAAGAACTGGCCGTAAAAAATGCTCGGTCGTGAAAAAAAAAAAGTCGGCCGTGGGAAAAAATATTATGCTCAGCCGTGAAAAAAAAAAAAACATATATATATGTCGCGTGAAAAAAAAAAAAAAAAAAAAAAAACCGGCCGTTGAAAAAAAAAATAAAAAAATAAACAAACTCGGCCGTAAAAAAAATCATGTTCAGCCGTAAAAGAGAGAGAGAGAGAGAGAGTAGAGAGAGAGAGAGAGAGAGAGAGAAAATAAGAGAGATGATATATATATATATATATATATATATATATATATATATATATATATATATAGATATATGTGTGATATGTGTGTATGTATATGATATATATATATAATATAATGATATAGTATATATATATATGTATATATGATATATATATAGTATATTATATTATATATATATATATATATATATATATATATATATATATATATATATTTGTTATGACTTCAATACTGTTGGAGGGAAACATTAAATATCTTGGAAACTGTCATAAAATGAAACGGCTGTAGGTCAACGCCCGTCAAAATTGCTGCCTCCGGCTTATAGCAACACGAAAAGATATATCTGACAGCGGCCGGAC
This sequence comes from Macrobrachium nipponense, assembly GCF_015104395.2. Taxonomy (NCBI): domain Eukaryota; kingdom Metazoa; phylum Arthropoda; class Malacostraca; order Decapoda; family Palaemonidae; genus Macrobrachium; species Macrobrachium nipponense. The sequence continues at coordinate 42,459,528 of NC_087203.1, forward strand.
TCGATATTGAGAGAAACGCGAGATTGCTCCGTATTCTTTATAAATATGAAAACAATAATTCAAACATACACAGATGCCTATGCCGTAAGCGACGGGAGGTTACTTAGTATACTGGTTACACGGTCTCTCTCTCTCTCTCTCTCTCTCTCTCTATGAAAACAAAACACACATTATATATATATATATATATATACATATACATATATATATATATATATATATAATATATATTTTTTTTTTTTTTATATATTATATATTTTATGTTTATATATTTACACACATATACACTGTATATATATATATATATATATATATATATATATATATATATATTATATATATATATATATATATATATATATATATATAGATGTATACTTATATGGTACAAACATATATAATACATACATATACACATACACAGATCGGCATGTATCAAAACCACACCACATAGCTCTCCCGCAAACGAAAGTCGATCAGGTTAGTCGACGAACGACCGGACTGACAGCGATCGGATATATATGACGCCAGTCAATGGGGTGGGGGCGAGGGGGGGTGGTGTCGCAGTGTCAAAGCGTTTTTTGTCTCTGCAGTGACTGGTATGAAATCCGGCCCACAGCCTCCCTCACCTCTGTCACTTGCCAATCATAACCCGCTTAATATCGGAACCTGATAAACTGCGGCACATCCTTTAAGTGGGTGGATGGGTAGAGGAGGGTGGTATCAGGTCAGAATTCCTGATTGAAGTTCTCGGGGATGTTGTGTCATGTGTATTGATGGTGATTAATATTATAATTATTATAATAATTATGATTCATTATTATAATTATCATTTTTTATATTCATAATTATAAAAATCCTAATAACGAGAACAATATTTGAGCCTTCAATAATCACCTTGTTCTATTACATGGCTCATTATTCTGAATAAAACAAGAATACCTAGAGAGAGAGAGAGAGAGAGAGAGAGAGAGAGAGAGAGACCGAAGGAAATCTAAACGAATGCCCCCGAGCGCTAAGATAAACAACTTCATCAATTACTTGGAGTTTCATACATTCCTCTTTCCCAGTACAGCAAACAAACTGCGTGCGAGGAATTTATTAAAGTCTTCGAAACCAACCCTTGACTACTGTTGACATTCCATCGGTTTGCATACATTTAACTACCCTCTCAACCTGCGCATCCAATGTCTTCATTTCTGTCTCGCTGGGAGGTAGGGCAATTGCCCAAACGTCCCAAAACTTATCAATTTCAGACATTTTCCCGTGGCTATTCTAATGGAAAGCTGTAAATATTATCATCTTTTTTCTATCACAGTCCTCCTATTCGCCTGGGTGGTATTTATAGTCTGGGATGGGGTTCCGGGTTGCATCCTGCCTCTTTAGGAGTCCATCACTTTTCTTACTATGTGCGCCGTTTCTAGGATCACACTCTTCTGCATGAGTCCTGGAGCTACTTTGGCATTTAGTTTTTCCAGGTTCCTTTCCAGGGATCTTGGGATCGTGCCTAGTGTTCCTATGATTATGGGTACAATTTCCACTGGCATATCCCATATCCTTCTTATTTCTATTTTCAGGTCTTGATACTTATCCATTTTTCCCCTCTCTTTCCCCTTTCTCTCTCTTTAACTCTGGTGTCACATGGAATTGCGACATCAGTGAGTCTTTCTTCTTCACTTTGTCAATCATGTCACGTCTGGCCTATTTGCAGTACCACCCTATCTGTTTGATACATAGTCCCAGAGGATCTTCGCCTGATCGTTTTCCATCACTCCTTCAGGTTGGTGTTCGTACCACTTATTACTGCAAGGTAGCTGGTGCTTCTTGCACAGGCTTCAGTGGAGGGCTTTTCCCATTGAATCATGCCTCTTTTTGTACTGGTTCTGTGCAAGGGGTGGACATTCGCTCGCTATGTGGTTTATGGTCTCTTTTTTTCATAATGCGCTACCTGCATATTGGCGAGATGTTATTTCCATCTATCGTTCTTTGAACATATCTGGTACTAAGGGCCTGATCTTGAGCCACTGTTATCATTCCTTCAGTTTCCTTCTTGAGCTCTCCCCTCAGTAGCCATTGCCATGTTTCATCGCTGGCCAGTTCTTTATTATTATTATTATTATTATTATTATTATTATTATTATTATTATTATTAAGAAGAAGAAGAAGAACAGCAACATGACTTGAAAGCCAAAGTAATGGTACTTCTGCACATCCCAAAGTAATGGTACTTCTTCACATCACGAGACTTGGCAGCGAATGACGTTAAGTTTATCGATTTTCTGACAAATCGCGTTTCCGTGTTGCCGTTTTTGGGCAATAAGAACATAGAAGCCCATGAGCTGGCATTACGTGTGGGGGGGTGACTTGGCAACCGGTAGGCCTAAAACCCCTATTGATTTTAGGCATAAATACCATTAACACGAAAGCGGCAAATCCGATTGACAGGCCTGTGCTTCCGCGTGGTGATTTCGACAGTGGGAATGCTTCAGGAATGTCTATATTCCCAGGTACGTTTAGACATTACCAGAACTTGAAGACCTCGGATTTCAGAACTTTCAATTTCATCGCCATAATGGAAAAATGAAAGTTGTAAAACATCCTGCGTACGAAAACGAAGTTTTTAAGGAGACTCGACCGCCCCTATACTTTTAGATGAAATGTGAGAGTACAAATTTTATATTCAATGTTATTACAAAAAAATATTCAAGTGCTGCTGCATTTATCTGACTTCCCCCTAACTTATCTATATCAAATTATATAAAAAACGAAATTCTTATACATTTTAGTATATATATATATATATATATTATATATCTATATCTATATCTATAACTAGATATATATATGTTTGATATATGTATAAAATATATATAATTTAATACATATATTAAAATTATTTATATAGTAAAATATATATCTTAATATATATATATAGATTATATAAAAAACGATTCTGAGTATATATATATATATATATATATATATATATATGTATAGATTATATATATAGATATGATAGATTATTTATATAGATTAATATATATAGATATGTAATACATCTATAAATGATTTATATAGTAAATATATAGAGTATATATAGATTATATATATAATATATATAGAGATATAGACAATAAAATATACATATACGAAATTCTAATGTATTATACATTATTAAATAAATATATATATAAATTATATATTATATATATAATATATATTATATAATAGATATATTACAATATAATAAATAAATAGATAAATATATTATAGATATTTATATAATATATATTAGATATACTATTAAACCACTATATATATATATAGAGATTTCATTTTTATATTATACTTATATATATATTTTATATTTATATATATTTTATATATATATACATAGATATAATAATATATATATAATATATATAATATATATATATAATATAATATAGTATTATATATACTATTACAAACACACACTAAAATAAATTGACCCAATGGAATTTGGTCATAGCATAAAACCCAAAAAATCAAACTATCCCATAAAACAAAAAATCAGTGCAACATCAAAAGTGCATCGTCGAACAAACAAAACACAGCAAGCCCGCATACCTAAGGAACGTAAATAAATCCATTAAGTGCTTTTATATAAAAGTATAAAAGAAGAGAGACTATCGTGGCTGAGAAAGCGGATTAGACCAACGATACACACCGGAATCCGACCACACCGTGACTGAGGCGGTTCCGCGCCCTTCTAAGGAGGGAGGGAGGGAGGGGGGGCGGAGGAGGAGAGAGAGGAGAGACCGAGAGAGAGAGAGAAGAGAGAGAAGAGAGAGAGAGAGAGAGAGTTAGTACAAGAAGTGGAGGGGGGGGGGGGGGGGGGAGGAGGAGCAGCACCAGCAGCAGCACCAGCAGAAGAAGAAAAAGAAGAAGAAGAAGAAAAGAGAGAGAGAGAGAGAGAGAGAGAGAGAGAGAGAGAGACAGAGAAGGAGGAGGAGGTAGGAGGAGGAGGAGGAGGAGGAGGAGGAGGAAGGAGGAGGAGAGGAGAGAGAGAGAGAGAGAGAGAGAGAGAACGTTGGGTCCTGAGGTTAGTCGGAAGAAAAAAAAGAAAAGAAAAAAAAAAGCTTTTTCCTTCAAGACACCCGACACCCACGAGACCTCTCGGGACCCAGGTTCTTAATCCGGTCAAATGCACCGTAGTCATTATATCGTCACTGTACCGCCATCGTGCATAATCTCCAATTATTTCAGCCCGTGACGTCACCGCACTCCGCAGGGAGAGCTTCTCTTCCTATGGCGTTTGATTTACCAGTAAATTTTCATTCTATGCTTTACGTTAATGATCGTTTCTTCGTGTTAGAGTAAATATTTTACCTCTATGCCTTCCTGTAGCATTTTCGCCACAACGAAGTTCTTGCATTTTACTAATTTACCTGTAAATAATTCCTCTACGCTTTCCTGAAGCATTTTCGTCACAACGTTCTTGTATTTTACTAATTTACCTGTAAATATTCCCTCTATGCACTTCCTGTAGCATTTTCGCCACGACGAAGTTCTTGCATTTTACTAATTTACCTGTAAATATTCCCTGTATTTTCTCCCGAGGCCTTTTCACCAAAATCAAGTTCATTTAACCACTTACTCTGATATTCAGCTGAGAAAATTACGCCCTGCTGTATTTATGTTCATTATAAACCTTTTCCTACCGCGAACTGCAGCATACAAGCGGCCGCATTATACTACATTATATAAATACAAGTAATACGTCTATAAAACATTATACGTATAAATATAAGTCACCAAGAAAAGCATACAAACATAGAAGACTTAATTCGGTTCGAAATACATATTCAAAGACTGCGTTTCTCGAGAATCATAACGTAGAAATGTGCAATTTTAAAGCATACAACTTTCTAAAATTTCTTAACGTACCTTAGTATACTTTAACAAGAAAAGTGCTCTCCCAACATCAGCCTACATAATAATGAACAAAATGACCTTATATCACCTTGTCTCTGTATAGTTTATCCACATAAGCCCGTGATAACAAGCGAAACGGAATTAGAGGGAAATTGGTCTATATTCAAATGGCTTTCATCGATTGGTTTGATATACAAAACTGACGTTAAAACTACCAAAATCAAAACAAAAAACGTACCAGCAGAGTTGTAACTGCGGTGCACTAGACCGAGATACTGTGCCAATGCATGGCAACAAACAAATATTCAATAAAAGCAAGGCGTTATCAGACCTCCAGCTTAGTCGGGGGCGTGCTAAAATATACGGTTAAATAGAACGATGTTTCATTAACGACAATTAAAATAAATACGCTATATTTTATTATAAATAGTTTTTCTGTTTAACATGCACATTATTTTTTTTTACATTTTCACTCTAATAAATAAATCATAAACATCCTATCGTAAAATTCATGTATCTTTCACTCAACGCAAAACACCTTTTCAGTCCTTTTTAGGCTTTTGCACCCAACCTCCCAATAACAACAACAACAAAGTAGGATGTAGGCTTACTCCCCGAGTAAGCGAAAAGAAAGAACTTCGATCTTAACCTGCACTTACTGACAAGAAATGGGAACATGATCAGTCCCCGGGCCCCACAACCACCCACCCACTCCCCCACCTCCCACAATAAACATCCACTGTCTGAAACAAGACACCTTTTAAAGACATTTTAACAAACAAAAAAACCCTCAGGAGGACGATGTAAGTCACATTTATGTAATACGTAGGCCTAGTTTCAGGATGATGAATGTCAGAAACATAACGCTAGCTCTCATTAAAAGTACAAAAAAGGGCATCGTTTCTCGTTACAATTATAGTTCGTCATGTAGGCCTACCGGTGCATTTGTACACGAACTGAAATTCAAAATAAAATTTGTTCCTAGATGCATAATACGAGACCCTTTCAAAATCATCACACACACACTAACACATACATACATACACACATATACACACAAACAAACACACACACACATATATATCATATATATATATATATATATATATATATATATATATATATATATATATATATATATATATATTGTGTGCGCGCGCGTGTGTGTGTATTGCCAAATACGTATAGCAATTTTACCTAAGACTACATTCTCCCCACACATACATTTCAAAACGTTTTTTATACATACGTATTGAAAAAAATTTTTTCCAATCCTTTAATAATGGAAGATAAATGGACTGTCACTACAGCAAACTAAAAGAATCATTTATTTGTACCACTTCATCTCGATATATATATATTTTTTTTCTCTCGTATTTTCGAAGGGCTTTCGTTTCCACGTGGCCTACAAAAAAAAGAAAAAAAGAAAAAGAAAAAGGGAATGTTGTCAAATATCTGTACAGTACGTTCCCAAAATAACAAGACTAAAAAGAATGAATTCTGACAAATAGTTTTATTCTCTTGACACGTGGATGATTGATTGATTTCCGTATATTAGCGTCACTGCAGCGATGGTCATGCATCATATAAAGAACGACCCAATACAGTTCAGATGGCGTTGAACATCGGCAGTAAGAAAAATAACAATACTGATTGGTGACTTATAAAAATGCATTTAAGTTAAACTCATTCGATACTATAAATGAGCCAGAAATACTATAAACGAACTAGAAGTACTATAAACGAGGGGCAAAATGAATTGTTTCTGTATTATGAAAAAATCAACTAGATTTATTATTCACCCGTGGTAACGTGTGATAAATGAATCACATGCTATAGTGATTAAATATATATATATATATAATATATATATATATATATATATATATATATATATATATATATATATGAAATATATATATATATATATATATATATATATATTATATATATATAAATATATATATATAATATAAATATATATGTATATATATAATTTTTAATTTATATATTTATATAAATATATAACTATATATATAATAATATAGTATATATATATATATATAAAATATATATATATATATATATATAATATGATTATATATATATATATATATACCATATAGCATATACATACAGTGAGTGCCCACAGTCTGCGTAAGCGCTTGCACACTCTCATGCGCATATGATTCATGTACGTCGCCCATGACGAAGTTCCACCTCACCTAAATCGTTCCTCTGAGGCCCATTTGCTAACATTTGCTTCATTAAGTCGCACTGATAATTAATTAGCAGGACATAATTATGGCGCAATTCAACTCAGCATGCAATATGTCTAATTAATTCTCTTGGAAGTTATGAAACCCATTACCACATGACTGCAGAGTAATTTCATTCGTGGTAATGTCCGATTCTCTCTCTCTCTCTCTCCTTGTGGTATTTAAAACCAGAAAACGTTCATTTTAATTGATGAGAAAGTCACACGTGTGAAAATATGTGTAGGCTATGTGGTATGTGTGTGTGTATACGTCTGGTTGGTATGATGGTAGGTGGGGGGACGGACGAAATGGAAGATATATATGGGACTATATTATATATAATATAGTATATATATATATATATATATATATATATATATATATATATATATATATATATATATTGTGATAATTTGTGTTTCCATCTTGCAATTTATTCGAAAAAACTTTTTTAACTTTTGCCAGGACTGATGAATGTGTTTGAAGGCAACATGAAAACGTTTAACTAATAAATAATGTTTTTCTTGCCTTTTGTGTTTCTGGGACATTCTGAATTGTGAATGTTTTAAACACACCACACACACCACCACACACACGCACGACACACCACCAACACCACATAATATTATTATATTTACATGTGTATATAAATGACATGTATTGACGTGTGGGGGTGTTTATGAAACTACTGCTACCACGCGACAAAAAGCACGTATACGCAGAAAGAAAAACACACAGGGCAAAGCTACTGGAACGAGGACAAGAAGATACGTGACAAAAAACAACAAATTGACTACTACTATCATACTTCCTTAATTTAAAAAAAGTTACCCTACATAATGAAAATATCAATGGGCAATGAAAAAAAATTTACAGTAAAATATAAAGAAAAAATACTGTAAAGGAGTTACCTACAAAATAAAATAGCAATAGCACTACAAATAATATTTGATTTGATTTGATTTTTGGCATTATGGCAAGCACTGGGGAAGCTAAGGCCATTCAGCGCTAAACGGAAATTGACAGTTTAAAGGTTTGAAAGGTGTAACAGGAGGAAAACCTCAAAGCAGTTGCACTAAGAGTCAGTTGTTAGGAGAGGGTGGCCAGTAAGATGGAAGAAAGAGAATATGAACGGAGGTACAGTAAAAGGAATGAAAGTAGTTGCAGTTAGGGGCCGAAGGGACGCAGGTAATGCCTACATTGCACCGAATGAGGTACACTGACGGCACTACCCCCCTACGGGGTACAATAAAATAAAGAAGAAAAAAATAAAATTTCGTATTAAAAAAACACCCCTAGGCCCCAAAAAAAAATAAACTAAGGCAAATAAAGGAAAAAAAAAAACTTGCAATTAAATAAAGAATAAAAAGCCCAACAAAGATGACTGTAAAATTTCAAAGAACAATCGGTTCTCATCTTATGTCAAACCCAATAAAACCCAAGAAACCATACACCAGCGGGAGGCCGTAGAAATGGATCGTAAAGCGAGGCTGATCCTTCAATACTTCAAAACGTTAAGCTTGAAGTGCCACGTGTTGCGTTTTTCACTCTCTGCTGTCTGTAGGTTCGATCAAGTCTAAATATACCTGACGAACAGCCTAACTGGCCTTAATACTTGTGTGTCTAACCCGTGGCATACTAATGAAATACACAGACACGCAATACACACAGTAAAACTAAATGTAAATACTTAGAAGTAAACAAGTTACAAATTGAATTTGTGGGTTTCTTTTTCAACATTTGTTATTGTCGTCAATGTATGTATGTAATGTACGTTACTATATATATATATATATATATATATATATATATATATATATATATATATATATATATATATATATGTATATATTACATATATAGATTACTCACTATACACAAAAACATTGACACACAATTCATGAATTACGTGTAACTGTGTTAAATGAATCAATGTATGTCTGTATATATGTATGTATGTATGTATGCTTGTATGTATGTGCAATATATATATATATATATATATATATATATATATATATATATAAAGTTACTCATTATAGAAAAAAATATATCGACACATTCATGATTTACTAGTAACTTGTATGTATGTATGTATGTATGTATGTATGTATGCTCTCTAACTGGATTACAAAATGACTCCTCACAAGTTTTCTTGCATTAGACTAAGCCTAACAGAGAGAGAGAGAGAGAGAGAGAGAGAGAGAGAGAGAGAGAGAGAGATTCAGTATCAATATAAGATAAACTTAGCCACGGCCTTTCCTAGAACAATACATTAACGGCATCGATCCAGGACAAACATTTATTCGAAACAAACAACGGAGATGCGGCCGTTAACATTATAACTAAAGTAAAGTTGTTGTTCCTTTACCTGGAGCGTACACAGTTTAACTTAACTAGTTCAGCAGAGAACTGACTCGCTTTAATGCCAAAATAAAAATATTTTACCTTAAAAATCTATATAACTTTTTATTTTTTCAATAATTTAATTAAAGTCATATGCCATTGCCCCCTAAACCTAAAAAATAATAGGTACTCCGACAACACTTGCTCTTCTATTAACTTCAAATTTCCCCTGAGCATAAAAACTCACTAAAAGTTCTTTTCTCATAAAAATCGTTATAATTTTTTTTTCAGCAATTTATAATCTCGTTACCCACACGCTATACTCATATCACTTGCTCATTTGTTCACTTCAAATTTCCCCTGACTACTGAAAAGAACTCGTTAAAAGTTTCTTTTCCCATAGACATACATAAACTCTATTTATGCCTCACCAAGGATCAAATTCTCTCCGCCACAGACTTTCATTCAGACTAAACTCTCTTCCACAACAGACTGACATTTCTCCTAACTTCGCTTGGCTGAAGAATCCGCAACACACTGAATTTTCCAATCACCTAAAGCAGGTGTTCCTGATCCAGTCCCTTAAGTGGTGCCTCAATCTCCCCCCCCTCCCTCCCCCCAGGGGGTATCAAAACCGGTTCTTGGGGGGTTATCGAAAAAGGCATCCTGAAAAATATTAAATTAAGCTCTCAGTAGATAAAAAATCGTACTGAATGAGCGCAAATACTGTTGTGTCACGTGATGCGAAAAACAATCTAATATTGGATTTCTTTTGTATATTAAGAGTTGTACTTCATTCATCTATTTACTCAAATAAAATATAGGGAAAAAAAGGAGTCCATACAATTCAGCTGTTTGTTTATATCCGTCCAGTTTTCTCTTTTGTACTGAAATTAAAATTTAAAGTTGGGATAAGCAGTTTGATATTGGAAAGGAAGTATCAGGTTGACTTGTAGTTGAACATTGGGGTATCGGGACTGAAAAACCTTTAAAGAACCACTGACCTAAAGAATTTATATCAGGACTGAAAAACCTTTAAAGAACCACTGACCTAAATGATTTACAGCCTCGATTGCAGCGTAATACGTATGCTGTATAAGATATTTCATAATTCTGATGATCCTTCGCTGTCAGATCTTCCCCCACACTATATTATGATTGTTAAAAAAAACTGAACCCTATTCATATGGAAAGAGCTCACAGGGGCCACTAACTTGAAACTCAGTCTTCCAAAGAATATTATGGTGCTATTTCGATAGAAGTAACAGAAGGAAAGAAGAAATACAGAAAGAGGAGATCAGTTATTAGGCAATCAGATAAATTTCGGAATTAATAAATAAAATAAATAAAAAATTTAAATGGAGGTGAATGATTAAATACAAGAGAAATTGTATTAGGGGAAGTATTACATTCCATCAACGCTCGAACTTCCCAAGTTAAAATTGCCCAAAGTTTGGAATGACCTTTGTAACGTCACTGTAGTATATAGTATATAATTAGTTATCACATGTGTCCTACCTCACAGTTTGTCATTTATCTTATTAATTGCACTTGTTATACATTTGTTGTCATTTATCTTTCATATTTCATTTTTCACTACACTATTTCATACTTAATGCTGTGAGTCTTTCCCTACAGAGGCCCTTGGTCCTTAAGCATTCTGCTTTTCTAAATACGGTTGCAGCTTGGCTAATAATAATAATAATAATAATAATAATATAATAATAATAATAATAATAATAATAATAATAATAATAATAACTTCATTTAAACTGCACCTACACTTTCCAACTCAAAAGATCTCAATTCAACTCGAACTTTCCTATGATGAAACCCAATACTCTTTAAGCTTTTATTGAATGTCTTCTGTGATTTCCTTCCCGTAACAATACACACACACGCAACACACACACACTTGGTTTCCCATAGAATGATACTAAAATTCCGTCGATACTTTCATAACAAAAGATTTCAATTCTCACTAACATTTAAACCACTTTTTCGAAATTACTTTCTCAATTCTAAACTTTCTTTACCCACGGACATAAATTCCCGGAGAACTTCCCCTCCTCCTACCGATGGATTCCAATTCCCTCCAATCCACTTTTTCCCGACAATCCTCTATTCTCTTCACACCTTCCTCTTCTCCGGACTACAATAATTCTCCCTAAACTTTCGCTCCCCTATAGATTTCAATTGCCTTTCAACTTTTATTTTGCCGACGGGCTCCTGATCTCTTTCAACTTTCTTCTCTACAACCCGTTGCAAATGCAAAATCCCCCCTTCCCCCTTCCCCTGGGGAGACGACTGCTCGGTTCTATCGGCTCCAGCCTCCTCCTCCTCCTCCACTCCTCCTATTAGTACCCTCCACTACTCTCACCTTCTTCAACCTTCCCCCTCCTCCTCCTCCTCCTCCTCCCCTCCCTATTATACTACTTACCTCCCTCAACTTACTACACTTCCTCCTCCTAACCCTCCCACTCACCTATTTCCTTAATTTCCTACATCCTATTAGTACTACTACTCCTAGATTCTACCCTCACTATCCCTAATCATCACTTACTCTTAGAGTTTCATCATTATTCCCTTCCAACCTTACCCTCATACTCACTCATACTACATTACTATACCAAGAGTAACCATCCACCTACTTTCTCACCCATCCCACCTTCCTTCTTCCTATAGTACTACTATCCTCAAATTCTTCACCCTTCCCTCCCCTCTCCTCCTCCACCCTTTATACTACCATCCTCACGGCTTCACCCTTCCCTCCTCCTCCTCCTTCCTCCCTCCTTCCTCCTTCTTTTACCCTCCCCTCCTAATTAGTTTGCTACTCCTCCCCACTTCTTCGACCCCTCCACCTCCTTCCTCCTCATATTAGTACCCTTCCCACCTCTTCAACCTTTCCCCTCCTCCTCCCTCCTCCTCCTATTACTGCTACTCCTCACTTCTTTCACCTCCTCCTCCTCTTAGGTGCTACCTACACTCCTCACTCCTTCAACACTTCCCCCTTTCCTCCTCCTCCTCCTCCTATTAGTACTACTACCTCCTCTCTTAAACTTCAACCTATAAACCTCCTCCTCCTCCTCCTACTAGTATACCATTCCTCACCTAATTCACCCTTACCCTTCCCCTCCTCCTCCTCCTCCTCTAGTAGTACCATCCCTCACCTTCCTCACCCTTCCCTCCTCCTACCTCCTATTAGTACTACTACTCCTCACTTCTTCACCCTTCCCTCCTCCTCCTCCTCCTACTAGTACTACCACTCCTCACTTCTTCACCCTTCCCTCCCCTCCTCTCCTCCTCCTCCTTCTCCTCCTCCTCCTACTAGTACTACTACTCCTCACTTCTTCACCCTTCCCTCTCGATTTCTTCAGCTCCTTCGTGTAAAAGGAAGTAACACACCTTTAATGGCGCTGAGCTCCTGATGAAACTTTTCAAAAGGCACTTTATTTTGTAGCCACGTCTTTTTGTACTAATAGGATTAATCAGAGAGAGAGAGAGAGAGGAGAGAGAGAGAGAGAGAGAGAGAGAGAGGTAATGTGTCACCCTCGCCCCCTAGTACCTAGGCCCACATTAAGACTAGGCCTACATTTCCGAAGGAGTGAACATCTTTCCAGTTGCTCTCAAGTATGAAAGAAGCTTGTAGGCCTAATTGAAAACAAACAATAACGCTGTCCAAAGGCTGATAAGAATTTAGATACGCTACGGCTATTGAACAAGGGCAAACGCTTGCTAAACGCAACCTAGGCCTAATGCCACGACCTTACGAAAAGTACGGTATTATTCATTAGCCTTCAACAGTACAATGTTTACAAATAGGTAAACGAGCACGTTAATGATAACAAATAATAAGTCTGCTAACAGTAATAACGATAAGTCTGCTAACAGTTACAACGATTATCAACACAACTAGTTTTCACATAAAAGAACGTCCCCCTACGCATGTCAGATGTCCGTCATGTTGATTGAAAAACGTACGAAACCCAGATTTAAAGAGCTATTACACGACATGAAATTATGACGACTTGATATTCATGGCGCATTATCTTCTTAATAAATAAAAGTCTTCGTGAGTCGCTTTTTGCACGAAATAACGACGGGCAATCCGGCTCAAATTGAATCCAAATGAAACAACATCGAGACAAATCCTTGAAAAAAGATGTCACTAAACGAACTGAACTCCCAAGGTTCTTAAAACGCACGAATTCTTCAAAGTCTTTCAATTCTTCCGCACAGACGCTTATCCCTCGTAACGACCGATATGAAAGGATTATAAACAGACGTAACAAGACGTAACTCGACGAAAAGCAGAAAATAATTACATAAAAAAACACGACCCTTTTATTTGTCGATTTATTTATTTTTATTTTTTTTTTTTTTAACGACGTCAAGCAGAAACGACTGAGGGGAGTATATAGACTGGGATCCCCCTATAATTCAGTATTAATACTATTCCGTCTTGCATTTTAATGCATTTTATCTATTTATATATTTAAAATATATTTTTTCTTTTTAAATAAGTGGGGTCTCTTATTTCTGTATTTCCCTTTACTTCCTCTTACATCTCCCTAATGAACACCATATTCTTTGAAAGCTAGAATTTCAAGTCAATGGGCCCCTGTGGTGCTTGTTCCATGTGAATAGGTTTCATGCTATAATAAGATATAATAATAATAATAATAATAATAATAATAATAATACTAATAAAGTTAATAATAATAATAATAATAACTAATAATAATAATCATAATAATATGTTTTTATTATAAATAATGGCAGAATTCACAGAGTTGATTTTGTACAAAATTCTTTCAATTCTCCTCAAGAATTGTCTTTCTGGCACGCTGGTATTACTAAGCACTGCCCAAAATAATACCAGCGTGCCAGAAAGACAATTATCAGGAGACCTGAAAGAATTTTGTACAGAATCAATTCGGTGAATTCTGTCATTATTCTTTAATAAAACATGTTTGAAAGAAGGTCTGTTTCCAACATACACAAATAATTATAATAATAATAATAATAATAATAATAATAATAATAATAATAATAATAATAATAATAATAAAATAATAATAAATACCATCCAGTCGAACTGGAGGACTGTGATAGACCACCAAATAATAATAATAATAATAATAATAATAAAATAATAATAATAATAATAATAATGAACACAAAAGTATATTCACAGAAACAAAAGATATTACCACGAAGAGACCAGGTTCATCTCAGTTTGGGTACAGGCTGCTCTATGAGCAAGAGCCCGTGCTGGCATAAGGCCAGCTTAATCTCGAACAACATCTCGGTTTCTCTTGTTTGGGATGAAAACAGCTTAATATGACAATTCCTAGATGCCAACTCGACGTGATTATTTAAAACAAAAATAATTCTGTATATTTAATCTGCGTGTGTGGATAGATGTACTGATTCCGCTCGTTTTAGTCTATATACAATGAAAAAAAATGCTAAATTAACTATTGTTTAATCCAATAAAAAAAATGCCTATATCGAAGTACTGTTTCATCACAATAAAAAAAAAAATGCTATATTAAGTGTTCATCTCATCCCCCCCCCCCCCCCAAAGGAAAAAATGCCATATTAAGTATTGTTGATACCAATAAAAAATTATATATTAAGTATTGTTTATCCCAATAAAAATACTATATCAAGTATTGTTTATCCGAATAAAAATACCATATTAATTATTGTTTATTCAAATAAAAAATGCTATATTAAGTATTATTTATTCCAATAAAAAATGCTATAAGTATTAGTTTATTACAATAAAAAAAATGCTATATTAACTATTGCTTATCACAATAAAAAATCCTATATTAAGCGTTGCTTATTCCAATAAAAATGCTATATTAAGTATTGTTTATTCCAATAAAAATGCCATAATAATAAGTAATAACAAATTAACTACCGAAATGCATTGAATCATATACCTCCCGAGATGTGGAGCCACCTGATTAACGTGTACTCCGAAGCAAATTTGATCTTTAAAATGTCCTCCTGAAGAACCAAGAATACTACGAGCTGAAGTCCACTTACGCACCGAAAATAAATTTGCCTACAGCGTATAGGCCTACCCAGAATAGCTTTAGTTTATTATTTTACTCTATGAATAATTTTAAAAGTAAAACCTATACTTCACATTTTACCAAGTTTATCATGGGTATAATAAGGGCTCCACTTTGACCTAACAAAATGGCCAACCCTTCGCCCCCTCCGGCCACCCCACCCGCAAAAAAAAAAAAAAAAAAAAAAAAAAAAAAAAAAAAAAAAAATCTTGACGGTCAAGTCTACATGAAGCGTGAAATAATGAAACCTAAGGCATTATAATTTCTTCCTGCACAATATTGACTTAATATTTACGACTCTGTTATATAATCAAATGTCGAACCGATTAGTTTCTGGTAACTAAGGCCCAAGAATGCAGAAAGGACATGTATGCAAAATGTGACATCCTAACACCTGAAAAAATAAAGTTGGAACCTTTTAATTTAAGATTATTGCAGTTGAATGGGGGAAAAAGAAAAATATTGAATAAATATACAGATATTGCAGCTGAATGGGAAAAAAATTGAATAAATATTAGTGAATGAAAAAAAAAAGGCAATATTACTGCCTGTCCATAAGCGATTAAAGTGTAAGCGTTGAAAAAAAAATTCACCTACCTTTTTCATCGATGATAGGAACGCCCCCAAAGACCGCTGCCTTGGGCTCAGCGAGGGCGTGGCTGGGCAGGAAGGCACAGAAGTACGCCCACAGCGCCCACAGCCAGCCCCACGCCCGCAAGATATTCCTCATGCTGGTAGAGGGATCAACTGGTGCTTCGGCATAATAATCCAAGAGAGGCCCCAGAGACACCAGCGATCATGATCAGTCGACTGACAGGATTCAGTCTTTCAATTTCAAGGTCACACACAAAAAAAAAACTTTCGAAGATTAATTCTCCTCCTTCCGGTAACACTTAATTAGACACACCTACATTGTATACTAATAACACAAACGTCACGCAATCAGTTGCTTCTTTGAATCACATCACTACTGACAGCTTTATTTTCAAAGTATATGACCCTATGTTGTTGTTTATCTCAAAGGGGGGGAAACAACTAAATAAAACTGACTTCACACAAGGGGAAAACAACTTCCTGGAACGTGTTTTTTTTTCTTTTCACACACACAAACTAATCATTCATTGACGTCAGGTCGCTTCTATATGACAAATGGACACCCAATTGGTATGTTTCTTCTTTTCTTTTCTTATGATTATCTTAAATTTCTTTTGATTGAGTTTTTTTTTTCAAAACGATAAAGCGTCGCAAGAACTCTGTAAAATTAAAAATTAAAAATAAAAGTGAGGAAATGTGTTTGTTATTCCACGGACGTATAATTGATAAATCATCGTTACGAAAAACTGTAATAAAAAAAATGTAAAAATAAATATAAAAAAAAAAACCATGACAACAAAGAAAAAAATAATCAAGAAAAAGACGAAAATAATTCCCAGGTACCAAAGCAGCAGAAAAATTACTTTCACGTAAACGTCGGGTTAAAGAGAATTCAATTCCAAAAATAATTCTACAGGAACAACGAACAAAGAAAAATTTTTTAAAAATACAGCAAAGAAAGAGGATAAAAAAGATAAGAAAGGAAAAGGATAAAGAATAGAGACAAAAAAGCAAATAAAAAGAAAAAGAAACAATATTATAAAACAAAATATAGTGCAGAAAAATTCTGAAGAGACAATGAAAAAAAAAAGATAACTTTCTGGAGAGACGATAAAAAAATATTCTGGAGACCATGGAAACAAACAAAATATTATGAAGGCACAATGAACACAAGAAAAACATAACATCAACGGCAAAAAAAATATGAAAGACAATGAAAACAAATAATCATATTATAAAAAATAATAAAAACAAGTACACGACGACAACAAAAGAAAATAAATGCACTCAAAAGCAGGAGACGTGAGAAAAAAAGAGATAATTACTGCAAAGACACAGCGACAACAACAGTAAAAAAGATAATATATAAAAGAAGAAACAATGAGAGAAAAACACAGTCCCAGATGAGGAGTCCGATAAAGAGGCGGTGATTACAGTTTATATAACAATCTGACGGCAGTCCGACTGATGGATCTGGTGATGATGTGATGATTGTGAAGAGCTGCCGGGAATAATGGGAGAGAGAGAGAGAGAGAGAGAGAGAGAGAGAGAGAGAGAGTTTTCCGAATTGCTATGTGGTCATGAGAAAATATATGTATTTCGGAATGAGAGAGAGAGAGAGAGAGAGAGAGAGAGAGAGAGAGAGAGAGAGAGAGAGAGAGAGGACGACGACAGCCTAATTATTCCGGTGTGGTTGCAATAACGATTGTATCAAAGGGTTATTTCTCCCTGTGGTTGCAATCACGATGGTATCATGAGATGATGACCAACGCAGTGCTTGCAGGAAAAACGGAGGTTCGAGTAGCTCAGAATACTCCGGTGGGGAAATTTGTTTCCGTCAAATCTTGTAACATTGCTCTCTCTCTCTCTCTCTCTCTCTCTCTCTCTCTCTCTTAGTAAATGTGGTAGCTCTCTCGTCTCACACTTTAAAAGATCCAAGTTCGATCCCTGGACGACGAACCAGCACCCCTTTATGGCATACTAACATATTTATTTTTATACGATATATATATAATATATATATATATATAATATATATATATATATATATATATATATTTTTTTAAAATATATATATATATATATAATATATATCTTCTACCAGAAGCACAAAAGAAATGGCGACGATGCAAATGACACATATATGACATCTACGGTGATGTGAATAACGGAGAAAAATTGCTGAAGAACAAAAACCAAAGATAATTTCAAGGCTACGCCTCTGGGAGGAGGAGGAGGAGGAGGAGGAGGAGGAGGAGTTACAGTGGCTTTAATTGGAAGTTGATTTAGTGTACTTATGGTACGAACGTGACGTTTAGGAAAAAGTCCGCAGCTGAGAAAATAATGACAATGATGATAATAATAACTGCCTTCATACGATATGTACAAAAATTATAATACTGATGATGACGTCAATATGACAATAAAACATCGGTGGCTCCTATTCTCAGAAGCACAGTGTATCCGACGGAATTCTTATTACTGAAATATAACTTAAGTAAAATGATAGAATATACAATTTAGGCCGCAGACCAGGCGCTGGCACCTATGATATCATTCAGCGCTGAATGTACAATTGAGAGTAGAGGGTTTGACAGGTATAACAGGAAGAAAACCTCAAAGCAGTTGCACCATGAAACGATTGTTAGAAGAAGGTGGAAAGTACAATAATGGAAGAAAGAATATGAACGGAGTACAGTCAAAAGAATGAAGGGGGTTGCAACTCGTGGCCGAAGGGGACGTGGCAAAGACCCTTAATTTCTACAGTTCGCCGCGTACGGTGCACTGCCGGCACTAACCCCCTACGAGGGCACACCAAATAATCAGGCATCCTAGCTGTAGGGCGTCGTCGGTACTAAGATCTCCTTTACGTATCTGTAGTAAAGTTCCCATCACAAACTATTTCTTCATCAATTTTAGTTGAGTGATCAATAACCTGCTACGTTGTTAATGCCTGTCATCAAACCGATTCAGCAGTGAAAATAAATTGTATGAATATTATAATGAATGTTTAATTAAGACCCCGGAAAAACCAGTCAGGCCGTTGATAATTCCCTACTAATTAAAGTTTCGGGGAGGGGGTTAAGAAGGCCAAGTCATAAATGCAATATATATATATAGCTCTATATATATATATATATATATAAAATATATATATATATATTATATATATATATATATATATATATAGATTTATATATAATACCATAATATATATATATATATTATATATTATATATATAATATATATATATAGATAAAGATAATACATACATACATACAATACATACATATTATATATATTATATAATTATAATATAATGTATTATACAACAAGTTAATATATATATATATATTACTATAATAGATATAGATATACATAACATACTATTATATATAAGTATATATATAAACTATATATTATATATACAATATATAATTAACATATATATATATAATATATATATATATTATATATATAATACACTCTACAATTTATATATGTATGCATATGCATTATATATATGTAAATACAATTCTGTGACAGGACATAAATCTGTGCTGTGTCCATCGAAAGTTTATTACATTATTCAATACACTGGCCCAAAACACCTTTTTGACATATAAACATCAGCAATTGTTTTCCATCTTCTCAACTGGAAACAATGCCGCTTCTACCAGTAACTTATGGTTTAAACCCCCTGGGGGGTAGGAGGAGGGGAGAATAAGGGGGTAGGAGGAACAACATTTCTGAGACAGACACGACCTAGGCCTACGCAAGAATGTCTCCATTGACGAGAATCTGTGTCACCCCCGAAAAAGAGTAACCGCAAGCATCTTACCCACATCCCACTTCCTTGTAGGCCTACTCAGGGAGGTCCTTCCCCACGGACGTCGCTGAAGGAACGAAGGGACCACACGCTCAAAAGTCTCCCAAATTTACCAGGGGGCCGAAAACCACACTGCCGGTTGAAACAAGCCGATGTCATCCGGTTGTCTCAAGACAGCACGTAAGGACTTGCAGCTCTCTCTCTCTCTCTCTCTCTCTCTCTCTCTCTCTCTCTCTTGGAGGGAAGGAACCATTCCACTCCGTACATATCTTTGCTTGTGTTTCAGGAACTTTCTCCAAAATGTAAAAAAATAAAAATAAATAAATAAAAGAAAAAAATACTCAAATCACCTGCCCTAAAAATCCATTTCGTTCAGAAAATATAAATATCTGAAATGCAGCATCCACTATAGGGACAAAAACTGCAGGGAAAACAGGCCTATAAACATACATGAACAAAAATAAGTAATATATACATACATATACACACGCCTGACCATCGCTGAAACCCACCACCACCCCTAAAATGTGTATTACCCATCATAAACCACTTATTCCACTTAACTACACCCAGGGACCACTTAACGCCAGTTAAGCAGGAGATCCCACTACGAGGTTCACGACCACTCACTCACTCACCCAAACTATTTCACGATCCTCTCAAATCCTGAAACGCATCGAAAAAAATAATAAGATATAGATTCTATATCGATTCTATCAACGGTCTCCTCCTGTTGCAAGCAGTTAAGGGCCCTCACTTCGTCTGCTTCAATGGGCATATTCGGGAATAATTCGTGCAATCTTCTTGGCCGAGTGGGTTTCTGTGATTTTCAAGTACTATATTATAGGTCATGACGCATGGCCTATTGGCACAGGGTTAGAGGTCCCGGGCCGTTGCGCACGTTCGAGCACGTGAAACTTTTAATGTTATATATATTAATATATATATATATATATATATATATATATATATATATATATATATAGTATATACCTTACTTTTACCATTCATGCAGCAGAGAGAGAGAGATATTCACAGCTGACGAGTGAAGCAATTCCTTACGTTATAAATTAGAAAATATTTCAAACATTAATGAAATATTTCAAACATTAAGAAAACATTGCAAACATTCGAATATATTTAAAAACTTAGGCAATATTTCAAACATTAACAAATATCTCAAACATTGGCATATAACTAACATTAGGAAATATGTCAAACATTAGAAAACATTTCAAACATTAGAAAATATTTCAAATATCAAGAAAATATTCTAAACACTAGGAACTTTCAACCATTAAAAAAATGTTGCAAACATTAGAAAATATGTCAAACATTAGGACAGATTTCAAACTTTAGAAAATATTTCAAACATTGGCAAATATCTCAAATATTGGTAAATATCTCAAACATTAGGAAACATTACAAACCTTGGGAAATAATTCAAACATTAGGAAATATTTCAAACCTTAAGAAAATATTTCAAAGCATTGGGAAATATTTCAAACCTTGGGAAATTTTTCAAACATTAGGAAATATTTCAAAACACAAAGAAATATTTCAAACATTAGGAAAAATTTCAAAACAGAAATATTTCAAACATTAGGAAATATTTCAAACATTAGGTAATATTTCAAACATTAGGAAAAATTTCAAAACACAGAGAAATATTTCAAACATTAGGTAATATTTCAAACATTAAGAAACTATTTCAAACATTTGCATTTGTTCCGAGATGAAGTATTCAATAATTCAACAGCGCAAATCAGCTCGAATTCCCCGAATTTACTAAATTTGCCTGCTCGAAACAATAAGCGTCGGATGAAAGGCTTCCGAACGAGTTTTCACAACTAGGAGTTATAAGTAGTTTCTTGATATCCTTTCATTTCCTGCCTTGTTAACTTTTCATTTATCATTCCCTTTCCACCTCCCCCCTTTCAATTTGAAGGCAATTACAGCTTACACTTCAGCTTTCCCTTTAGTGCGTTTGTTTGACGTTCCAATCGTATCCTTCCCTTCCCCCCCTGACATCATTACCTTGCATTCTTCATATTCGTTGTTTTAGTCTTTGAACTATGTACTTGTTCTCTCTCTCTCTCTCTCTCTCTTATTCCGAATTGAAAGGCATTGACGTTTGATATACATAGTACAGTTTCTCATGAACACAAAGCAAAGCTAAATTTTGCGCTCTCTCTCTCTCTCTCTCTCTCCACTACCAATGATACCTTAATAACGTCCCACTCCTCAGCTAAAAACTACAATTATCAACCTTTTTCCCCCCCACCTGAACACTAAGACCCAGTCCATCTCAGAGAAAATTAGGGTTACCAACACCAACAGTTCCTTCCCCACCCCCCCCTCTCTACTTCCCCCTCCCACCCTCCCCTCGCTCCCACCTCCTTAAAAGTTGCAAATCATATGCACCAACAGCGAAATCACCCTTGCTCGCCAAATCCCTCTGGTGCAGGGCTGGACCAGTACATCTCTAACCCCCTGCCCCTCCCCTCCTTCTCCCCCCCCTTCCCCCCCCCCCCCTTAGCTACGCGCACGCACACGCACACCTTTATTTTTTAAGCAGAGTGTACAACCTCTGATTACACAGTTGTTCAACCTACTTTATGCTCCCCCCCCCCCCTCCCTCCCTCTCTCTCTCAAGCGTTGTCTTAACGGAAACGGCACCCCACCCCCACCCCTGGGCCCCTTGCCCCTAAACCCCAAACTCTCGGGGAGGTTCTCTCTCTCTCTCTCTCTCTCTCTCTCTCTCTCTCTCTCTCTCTCAGTACCTTCAAGTAATAAAGACGATAAGGCTGACATAACTGAAATGAAAGAGTGGAATACAGAAAATTTTAGCACTCTCTCTCTCTCTCTCTCTCTCTCTCTGCTCATGAAACAATAAGAAACAATGAAAGAATGGAATAACACGAAATTTTCCCTCATCAACCATCCCCAACCTCTCCCCCATCTCTCTCTCTTTCTCTCAAAAAAAAAAAAAAATAATAATAATAACAATAAATAATAATAACAAACGATGAAACATACAAAGCAATGAAAGAATGGAATAACATGAAATTTTCCCTCATCACCCACCTCCTCCCCTATTTCTCTCTCTCTCTCTCTCTCTCTCTCTCTCTCTCTCATTTCGTTGCTGCTTCACTTCCCAAGCATACGAGGGTCAACACGGAAAGTCTTCCCGGGGTCTTGTTTGTTTTCCCTCCATTGCTCACGAGGGCAATTTCTGGTATCACTGCATCCCCCCTTCCCCTTCCCTTTTACCTATAACCCCACCCCCTTCCCCCCATACCCAAAATGGCTGCTAATGACCGTGTTCGGCTTACTCGTTACTTAAGCACAAAATTGTGTGCGTTTCTTTCCCGACTGACTGTTCAATCATAGCGTGGAACAGTTTCTTTCTTTCGTGCAATTTTTTTTTTTTTATGCAATATTTTTTTTCGAAGCAATATTTTTTGGAGGGGCAATATTTTTTTTCGAAGAAATTTTTTTGAGGCAATATTTTTTAAGCAATATTTTTTTTGAGGCAATATTTTTTTTTGGAATAAATTTTTTTGAGGCAATATTTTTTGAGGCAATATTTTTTTTCGAAGCAATTTTTTTTCTGAGGCAATATTTTTTGAGGCAATATTTTTTTCGAAGCAATTTATTTTTAGGCAATATTTTTTTTTCGAAGCAATTTTTTTAGGCAATATTTTTTGAGGCAATATTTTTTTCGAGGCAATATATTTTTTTTAGGAAATTTTTTGGGGGGGAATTTTTTTGAGTCAATAAACATTTTTTTCGAGGCAATATCTTTTATGCAACATTTTTTTAGAGGTAATATTTTTTAGGCAATATATTTTTTTAGGCAATATTTTTTCGACTTTTTTTTTTTTTTTTTCTTTGAGGCAATACCTCCCTCCATCAGATATTTCTTTCCGAAGCCAATCCGTTCTCTTCGGTCTCTTCCAGTTAAGGTTGGCGCAAGGATTTCCGGGACAACACGAGTTACTTCCAAAGCCTTACAAGGGATGAATAACGATTCAAGTCGTTTTTATGCAATTCGTCTGTGAAATTCAACGAAGCTCAGTTTTCCCGGCTTATGACTCCGTCCTCCTTCATAATCTTTTACTGCTTTCTTTTTTCTTTAATCTTCTTTACCTTTTGATATTTAGATTTTTATAAGCTTCTTTACTTTTCAATTTATTTTTTACTCTTCTTATTCTTTCTTTTACTTTTGCATAACTTTCAATATTCCTTACCACTCTCAGCCAGCTAAGGACATTAACTTTATATATATATATATATAGATATATATATATATATATATATATATATATATATATATATATATATATATAAATATACATATATAATATATATATGTATATATATATATATATATATATATATATATATATATATATATATATATATATATATACGTGTGTGTGTGTGTGTGCTCTTCTCCCTGACGCAGAAGTGAGGGTTCGATTCCCTGGACTATCTCAGCTTGTGGTGGTTTTAAAAATGATTATTTTCAATATATAAAATGTTTCCTGAAATGTTAATATTTTTCATTTGAATTGAAATTCAACCCCGTAGGAAGGTCGTGCCGTCAGTGCGCCTCACTCGTTGCACTGTAGGCATCACTTAAGGTTCTTTGCATGCGTCCCTTCGGCCCCTAGCTGCAGCTTATTTCATTCCTTTTACTGTACCTCCATTCTTATTATTACTTCACCTTCCTTTTACAGTCAATTTCCCTTTCAGCCATGAATGACCTCAAAAGTCCCAGCGCTTGCCTTCGGCCTAAATTGTATATTCCATGCCATTCCAGATCATAAACACGTTAAAAATATCCGTACGTATATATAAATACGTATGAACCCGTATACGTGAAAAAACCAAACATTACATAACTATTTTACTCATTTCTAGACCATTCCACTCCCCATTCTGCTTCATCAAAGGTCACCTCAGGTCACGTAGTAAGGGTCAAGTTACCACACACCCCCCTCCCCTCGTAACGTGCTTCCTCCGAAGGAGGAAAAATGTTTTTATTACCCCTGAAGTCCGTGAGGATTTGAAAAGAACATTCAAATCCCGCCCCCCCACCCCCCCCCCTCCTCCCTCCCCCACTCCCTCCCCCATCCCCCACCTTTCACCCACCCCCATTAACAGGAGCCATGACAGAGGAGTCTTGTCCTTCCGCAAAATGAGATGTATTAAGACCCCCTTCTGCAATAGTTTAATCTATTCCGCTGTTGCTAAGCCTACAATTTCTTGCATCCATCTCTCTCTCTCTCTCTCTCTCTCCTATATATATATATAATATATATATGTATATATATATTTCCTCATGAACAGAAAGAAATCTCTCTCTCTCTCTTATATTTTCTCCTGTGCATAAAGCATATACAAACTCACTCTCTCTCTCTCTCTCTCTCTCTCTCTCTCTCTCTCTCTCTCTCTCTCTCTCTGTGTGTGTGTGTGTGTGTGTGTGTGTGTGTGTGTGTGTGTGTGTGTGTGCCATACTCCGAATTGAAAGACATTGGTGTTTGATAAATACATATAATTTTCTCATGACCACAGAGCAAAGCTAAACATTCTCTCTCTCTCTCTCTCATCACATCCCGAAATGAAAGCCATCACTACCAACATCAAATCTAAAGCAAGCCTACGTAATTACAAGATTAACATGCTTCCATTCAGTCACTGTCGTTTTCAATGCAACGTCCGGCGGAACTCGTACGCGACTCGTCGCGAAATCTGAGGCATAATACTTTCGGCTTCAAAGGACCAACTCCAATGGAAAAATGCAAACTAGTATCGTGGAAAATATTATGGGGACGATTTCCACTCAACGGCCCAAAGATATTTGTAGGAAGTCGTATTCATAGCATAACGATACAAAGTAGCTTATGAATTACGTGTTATTGATGAGAAATCTTGGAAATTCCCAGGGTCTAGAGAAGAAAGAAATATATAAATCGGCTAATACTGATGGAAAAATAACTGACAATGAAACAATATATAAATTCGGCTAATACTGATGAAAAAATAGCTGACAATTCCCAGGCCCTAGACAAGGAAGAAATATATAAATTCGGCTAATACTGATGAAAAAATAACTGATAATTCCCAGGCCCTAGACAAGGAAGAAATATATAAATTCGGCTAATACTGATGAAAAAATAACTGATAATTCCCAGGCCCTAGACTAGGAAAAGAAAACGAAATTAATTCGAATAATACTGATGGAAAAACTGATAATTACCTGGCTTTGAACAGGAAAAATAAATAAATAAATAAATAAATTCGGTTTATACTGATGAAAACGGAACTGATAATTCCTAATCCTTAGACAAGGCTCTGGACAAGGAAAAGAGAAATAAATTCGGTTGATCTTAATGAAAAATCTTGATCATTTCCAGGCTTTGAATATAAAAGATAATACAAAACGAACAAAGAAATAGGAGATAGGAGAGGATGGGGGAGACTTGAAATAAAGACAACAAAAGTAACCGTAAAAAAAAAAAAAAAAAAAAAAAAAAAAAAAAAAAAACTTATGATAAAAAAATACCAAAGAACTCAGAAATCAGAAATGACACGGGAGAATAGAAATAAAGAAAACAAAAGTAATTTGCAAAAAATATAGTATTTAGTATAAACATCTGAAAATAAAAGAATAAACGAACTTGGAAATCAGACTTAACAACAAAAGTAACAGCAAAAAATATAAAAATTATAAATGTACAAAAAGGAAAAAAAAAAAAAAAAAAACAGCCAAATACTAGTAACAACACAAGCGCAAAAAAAAAAAAAAAAAAAAAAAAAAAAAAAAAAAAAAAAAAAAAAAAAAAAAACAATGAACAATGAAAACAAAAAGGCAGGCATTTGATCTCGTTGCCGATGGCACAGCCGCAGTCATTAGCTTAAACTGACACCAATCCTCTATTACCATACGACCCATATCAGGTGAAAAAGGACCTCATCAATCTGAAAAAGCCCAGGAGGAAATCATGATTGAGAGTGACGCTTCGCTTCGTATCAATCACGAAAGGTCAAACGGCTAAAATGAATGACTGAATGAAAATAAATAACTGAAAGCGTTTGCTACATACTGCAAAGGATTACAAAGGTGATTCCATGTTCACATATCATCAGACGTGAACACAATAATAATAATAATAATAATAATAATAATAATAATAATCATAATCATAGGAGCACTAGGCATAATCCCACGATCCCTGAAAAGGAATCTAGAAAAACTAGAGGCTGAGTAGCTCCAGGACTCATGCAGAAGTGTGTGATCGTAGAAACGGCCGCACATAGTAAGAAAAGTGATGGTCTCCTAAGGAGGCAGGATGCAACCCGGAACCCCACACTATAAATACCACCCAGTCGAATTGGAGGACTGTGATAGAGCAAAAAAAAAAAAAAAAAATAATAATAATAATAATGCACATAAAAACACTAAACGGCCACAGTTACAAACTGTGATGTTAAATCACAAGAAATCTTATATTCCTGAGCCTATTTCTTCTTTACTTTCTGATAATAAATGGATCTATTAAATCTTAATGTTTTTATTTCTTTATTTCACATATCCTTCATCGACAATATAATTTAGGTAAGCATTGAAGTAGTTAAAATGAAAAGTTTTTATTTCCCGAAAATACAAATATCTGACAAAGGAAGTTCTAGGAAGTTCTACTCATAACCTTTCTTTGGTTCAGGTTCACAAAAAAAAAATTAAGATGATCTGCCTTGAGGATAAAATACGGAAAGCAAACCGTTAAGACTTTCACTCATAAAATTATGCATATTTCTTCAACCATTAGACAAGAGGCGACTGGTTAATTGCAAAATCGTGTCAGCATTAAACTGACTGATTTTGGCACAAGAGCAAAACAATTTACATTTCAGTTTAAAGACGAAAACAAGATATACCTGACACAAAAGACATTTACATAAGTAAACACGAAGGCCAGAAACCAGCATTCAATCAGTGGTCGGGGTAAGTTTTCGTTTAACCTAAAACTTCCACAATCAAATTTATAAATAAGAGTTATTGCCAAAAACACGAACTCGTGTTGAGTGTCCATTTAAGGGAATAACCAGCGTCAAGTCAGAATCTAACTAAAATTTATAAACACTTCATCTTACTGTATCCCTTCGAAAAACTTTAAACATACATACATACATACATACACACAAATATATAAAGCGTGTATATACTATGTGTATATGTAAATAAGTAAATAAATAAATATATAACATATGTATGTATACACATATTATATTATAAAGATATAGCTATAAATCATACATAGAGAAAGATAGATAATTTGTGTATATGCAAGCAAATAAATAAGATATGGATATATGTATATTATATCATATAGATGATATATATACATATAATATAGTATATATATATATATAAAAAATATAGTATATGTAAATAGTAAATAAATGTAAATAAATATATAATATACGTATGCTATACAAAGATATATTATATAAAAGATAAGTATTGCTATAGAAATACATATTATAGATAGAAAGATAAATAATTTGTGTATGTGCAAGCAAATAAAAAAATAAATATGTGTATATAGATATAGAAAATTATAATAATTATATATATAATATATATATATATATATATATAATATATGTATGCATATGTTATATAGATATAGATATATATACATATATTATCATAATAGATAGATATATATACATATATAGATAGATAGATATAGTTGGATAGATAGACAGCTACAAAACACTTCTCCCCCCAAAGCCAACGAAAGATACAACCTCGGGAACGCGCGAGCCATGTGCAAATGGCATTCTTGAAAAAGGTGCCTTCGAGCCGGTCTCCCCAGGAGCAAAATACTATATAATTCCTTTGTTCCGGCGCGAATGAGGGGCCCCATTACCTATGCAAAAAAGCAAGAAGAAGAAGAAGAAGAAAAAAAAACTCAAGTTCGGTATAGCCGACGGGGTGGTTTTCATGAAAAAAAAAAAAAAAAAAGAGGAGGGGGAGGGGGGGGGGGGGACCATTAGTTGGTGTATCCTATTCAATCAGCTGAGCAAGAAAGTCACTGCAAGCCGCTCAGGCTATACTTACAGAGTATTAACTGCTCTCTTTCTGAATAATATATATATATATATATATATATATATATATATATATATATATCTATATATATATATATACACACACACACACACATGTCAAATGTATTTTTTAGTTGATAGCCAAATATATTCGTCACACATCTAAGACACTGCACGGAAAGATATGAATAAATTGAATATAGAATTTAGGCCAAAGGCCAAGCACTGGGACCTATGAGGTCATTCAGAGCTGAAACAGAAACTGACAGTAGGAAGGGTTGAAAGGTGTAACAGGAGGGAAACCTAGAAGTTGCACTATGAATTAATTGTTAGAAGGTGGAAAGTAAGATGGAAGAAAGAGAATATGAGCGGAGGTGCAGTAAATGGAACGAAAGAGGTTGTAGTTAGGGGCCGGAGGGACGTTGCAAAGAACCTTTAGTAATGCCTACAGTGCATCACCTGAGGTGCACTAACGGCACTATCATACTACGGGGCACTGAAAGAGAAACTGGCTTCATTAAAAAAAAAAACTTTTCCCATTAGGAAATTCGGCCCAATTACATTATAAAAAAAATTGACCCTGACACTGAGAAATTAGAGGTATATAACACAAAATACAGACCGTTCATGTATTAACAAAACTGAGAAGATGAGAAAAACAAAAAGAAAATGGGGGAAAAACAGGAATCGAACAAAATGGGAAAAATCCATAAACCGATGAAAAGAAAATAGAAAAAACAAATCTAACAAAAGCAAATGGGGGAAAGCAAAAATTGGACAAAAGAAAAAAGAAAAAAAAAAAAATGGAACAAAATAAAATGAAAACAGAACAAAATGAAATGAAAAAAAAAAAACGAACAAAAGAAAATGGGAATAAGCAAAAATAAAACGAAAGAAAATGGGATAAACTTTCAATTGAACAAAAGGAAATGGTAAAAAAAAAAAAAAACAAATCGAGCAAAAGGAAAAGACAAAAAATACATAAATTGTGCGCAACTGGACTTGCCCATCCGTAATGGAGACGTGCAGCAGAGCCAATGCGAAAGGAAAACAAAAATTCCTCTTCAATCACTCCAGCCGTATGCGCTACAAAAAAAAAAAACACCCCCCCCCGTGAAAAAAAAGTCCTTTAGGACTGGTGCAATGCAACACAAAAGTGCCGATGGAGTCCATTCAGCTCAAAACCCCCATCGTTCTAATACAGCTAAGCCCAAAGCAGCCCAGCAGCTGCTTTTATACGTTACGCTTTCGCGATGAAATGCCAGAGTAATCCTTGCCAATGGCTAATCATTACAAACGCTTATTATCGTTACAACTAATCGCCTGTTTAATGAACAAAGTTTATGCTGATTATCTGCTTGGTTTACTTTTTCCCCGGGGGGGGGGGGGGGGGGGGTGGGGGGGGGGGGGGGGGGGGGGGGGGGGGGGGGGGGGGGGGGGGGGGGGGGGGGGGTGGGGGGGGGGGGGGGGGGGGGGGGGGGGGTGGGTCGCGTGGGAAGTTTATGGAACCTCATTAAGCTTTGCTTTGTTCTTGTTTCTTCGCTTTACGCACGCCTTCTCTCTGCCTCCCTTTTGACCTTGCTATTAGCCTTCGCTCCGCTATTCAGGGTGGATGTATTGTTTTCGCTTTCCTCGGGGGTCCGGGGGCAGTAGGGAGAGAAGTGGATCATCCACATAGTGAGTATTAAAATATTTCGAGTCAGGGCCACCAGACAAATAGAACAGAATGGAATATAGACTTAAGGCCAAAGGCCAAGCGCTGGGACCTATGTGGTCATTCAGCGCTGAAATGTAAACTGAAAGGTTCAAGTTGAGGAAAACCTCAAAGCAGTTGCACTATGAAACAACTGTTAGGAGAGGGTGGAAAGGAAGATGGAAGAAAGAGAATATGAACGGAGGTACGGTAAAAGGAATGAAAGGGGTTGACGCTAGGGGCGCCGAATGGACGCTGGAAAGAATCTTCAGCACACCAGACATCGAAAAACAGTGATATATTTTTAACTGAATTCAACTACGCTTACTTCTTTCCTCATGTACTCTCTTTTAACATATTAGAATCTCAACTGAAACTTGCGTGTGGTATTTAAAACTATGGATGATTCAATAATACCACCATAACTGCAACCTCATTAAAATACCTACTGACTGGAAAGAGAAGACTAATCAACAACAGAAGAGTAATGTCCAAACAAAACCCTTTTGATACCTGGCTACCAGCACGCGTGTATATGTGTGTAGGAGAGAGCGCTTGCTTGCAGTATCGAACACGCAAATTCTCGCATATGTACAGACCAGACTATCCCATCCCAAACCCGCGCCACAATGCATTGTAAGACTGAAAAGTGTAAAAACCGCCCAGGCCGAGACGCAAAATATAAAAACATCGCAATCAGTCCGAGCTGCATACAAACCAACCGGCGATACAAAAACTAGACGGCAAACTCTTTGCCGAAAAAAGTTCCCGGCGAGTCGTGCAACATATCCAACATAGGCGCATGTTGCAACCGCTGATGGAGCCCGCCTGAAAGGCAGCCATTAATAGAAAAAATAAAGTTTGGCAGCGTAATAGTATTTGAATAAAGGCTGAAACATTTCCATCCCCCTCTGATCACTTCAATCCGTGCCGGAGTAAAAAAAAAGAAAAAAAAAATGGCGGGAAAAATTTACGCGCGAACAAAAAGTGCGCGAAAATTCTAAGCGCGAGACGGGGTGGGAAGGGGTGGGGGAGTGAGTGGGTGGGTTGGTGAGGGGCGGGAGGCGGAAGCTTGTGAGGACAGAACGGCACTCGATGATTTTCTGCTCTTCTTTTTCCGATTTCAATCGCTGGTCTCGAAATGCTCCAATATGAAGTCTGTAGCTACTGTGTTGCAATTTTTACACTTCAATTAATTATCCATTCACGGGTACCATATTTATCTCACGCTCCTCAAAATGCAGTTCTAATTAATTTTAAACTAACACCTGCACATCTCTTGTGATTAAGTGGTTGATCTTCATAACGGTCTGGAACTGAGGGATACTTAGCAAGTTGCTCCCAACGATGAAAAATACATTTTCATTTCGATAGAAGGAAATCATTACTACTAAGAGGGTAATAAAAGGTAAGATCAATATATCTCAAATATTTCGGGTTTTATTCATATTATATAAAACAATGTCAAGTTGCAACTACCTGAAGCCTTTGATGATTGGCCGTGACAAGCACGTTTTCTCTAACGGTAGTTTTTTTTTATTTGCTACGTTAAATCTTTTGTTTGTGTTTGTTTTTTACGTCACCGACTAATAAACTAAGTGACCAAGTTAAATATCTTCCAATCGACGTTACAGATGCAGTGTTCTTAAATATTCAAAATTCCATTACAGGCATTAAAAACGACGATTTCGATGATCCACGCATCAAATCATTCATCGAAATACCAAACACGTAACGCTTTCCTTTTTGAGCCCCAAGTCCTACGGCGAACTGATCAACAAAGTTTAACATCAAGATCACCTGATGTGACAGATAGTACCTTAGTTTTCTTCAGATTATGCTGTCTCTTAAATTCTGTAGCCTTGAATATCAAACCAGGATTACATCGAGTCATCGTCCATTGATCACTAATAAATTATCTCTATATAAAAAAAAAATTAAAAAACCACCTATGGCACTACACGAAGGCTATGAAAATTTATACACTATACGTTTATATAACCATTTTCATTTGGAACACATACCCTTACCTCTCTCTCTCTCTCTCTCTCTCTCTCTCTCTCTCTCTCTCTCTCTCTCTCTCTCTTATGAAAGTGGCTACCGTAATTTATTGGTAATAATAATAACTTAAAGATACTGATTACAGCCAACAAGAGTAATTTTACACAGAAACTTTTTCGTAACAAAACAAAGCAAATCTGATAGACTCGGACGAACGTAGAGTTGCAAATAAATGCTTTAATTACTACTAATTACCAAGAGCAGCATGTATAACAATAAGTTAAATATTTTCTACATTAATGAGAACCATCTGGAAGGGAATAATTACCGTGATACTATTACTTACTATTACTAGTAGTATTATTACTATTACATCGGCGGTTGCATTTCAATATTGAAGCGCTACGTTTGAAAACATGGCGACAAATTATACGGAATGAAAACTTTATTCAGAATCACACACATCAAAACCATGGAGCGAGAGGGGGGTGTGGGGGTGGGTGGGGTTGATAAATGGATTGATGATAAGGGGGGATGGGCGCCAAAATGGATTCTAAAGGGGGTGGGGGAGGGTGTTAGCGTTTGGTTAGGGCCAACTAAAGCCCGTAAGTATTAACGAAAAATGGACCGCTGTTTGAACAGGGGGGATGGGGAGGGTGGGGGGTTACTAAACAGTTTGCTTGTGTTGCGCCTTTTTTCATTTTATAATTGATTCGGTCAATACTCATTTTTCCTTGTTATCTTATCTACGTCTTCATAGCTTGGATATCTTAGCATAAGGGAATTTAACAGTTAGTTTGGTCAACGTAATATTTTAAAAAAGATTTTAACTTACTTTAACTAAACTTTTACAGCTGATCATTTTCAACACAGACTTATTTCTGTGGTCAATGTGATATGTATTATTTTTTTTATGACTACCTAAGATTTTACAGCTGATCATTTTCCATATAGACCTAAATGTTTGTTTGTCCAAAGTGATTTTTGGCCTACCTATGATCAAAACTAAAACCTTACAGCTGATCACTTTCAATATAGACCTATCACTTTACCTACAAATTCACAGCTGGGAAAAATAAAATTTGTAGATTAATAAAACAATAAATGTAGTGAAGACTGGGCGTGGGATGACAGAAGAAAACCCCTATTTGGTTTTAACAACTTCAGTCACAGCAGCGGATACTCTAACATCTTTAGCAATATTACGACAACTATCCTGTAGATAAGAAAGTCTAACCTGTCGGCTATAAGACACCATCTACCACTGAACCTTGCTACAAAATGCATCACCATCATCCACGACCTACAGTGAATTCTGTTAAAACTATCTCTTTGCCAAGCCTAGCAAAAGAAATATAACAACATTTGAAACTTTCAGGCCACATTACGGAATGAAATCAGTTAACATAAGCCTGTGTCGATTAAAATAAGTCACCTTTTCAAGTGTGAACCTGGATTATCCCAAAACCTCCACTATTTCACCATTATTAATGTTAAAAACTACGTATTGCAATATCTGATTTTATCAGTGCGTAGGCTAGCAATTTTATTACAAAAATCCACAAAATACTGACTATCCTATACATCTCTACGCCTGATACCTCAGAGAGAGAGAGAGAGAGAGAGAGAGAGAGAGAGAGAGAGAGAGATTACTGACCATCAATATGCGAGAAAATAGGCCTACTGCCCTTCCTTAGCTGGTGAATATGATATTAGAAAGGTGATTCGAGCCTCCCAAAGGAATCAGAGGCCATCTTGGTTTTCTTTTAAATTAAAGGGGGAAGAGAGAAATAGGAAGGAGGAGAAATCCCTAGAGGGGGGAAGGGGGAAGGGGGGAAATCCCAACCAGATTCGTCTTCATCCACATCAAAGCCCTTAGATGTAAAGGTTAGGCAATGATACTCGATCAGATTTTATAAGAATACGAAAAGGCTTTCTTGTCTGGGGTTACACATTATAATATTACGACACTGACGACTAATACAAAAAAATTATTTTCAATATGTACACTTTAGTAATCAACACGATGTTTTCCGGATTTTATTGCACATATATATTATATATATATATATATATATATATATATATATATATATCATATATATATATATATATATATATATATATATATATATATATATATATATATATAATATATATATAATGTATACACACACACACGCATGCATATATATATATAATATACCATTCACAACTCAAAACTCATCTCTGTTTAAAGCACGTAAACCGTTAACAAGAAAGAAAAACAACATACTTTGGTTTATTTCACTGCTCCAAATGTATAGAATTTCTTTCGGGAACTGCCTTCCCTCAAACATGTCCCCTACATCCTTGCACACACACACACACACACACACACATACTGACTTCGTTAGCACACCAATTAGCTACAATACGCTTCATTTGAAGCGTGTATGGCTACACATTAGCGCCCCGCCTAGGGGGCAACGCAAAACCACACAGCCTAGGCCTACACAAATTGCCTGTTTAGACAACAAATAACAGGACCCGTAATAAATTTGGTTTCATAAAAAAAAAAAAAATAAATGAAAAAAATGGGGAATGGCTCCCTCGACATGCCTAACGCCCCCTACTCGATGATAAGATCGTAAACCGGCTATAAATAAAAAACGTTAATGGTTAACCGATTAGTCTTCCTAAGCAAATGCGCAGACCGAAAAATCTTATTCACGTGAAGTACTAATTAACCTTTAATCATTACCCCTCCAGCAATAACTAATTATGATAAATGTATGAACGAGACCTTCGAAAAAAAATAGGATTAACCACGGCTCGAACTTTTTAATTAAGCTAACGAGAAAAAAAAAATTATTAAAAAAATAACCTACGGAGAGTAACCCCTCATTTCTAAAATATGTGAATCGGATGGGAAAGTAAATAATTACTTTATATCGGAGAAATGATAACTCAATTTTCCCTTGGGCTACTTACTTAATTAGGCTATGAATGAATCGTGAGGAAAGCATTAAAATCATCTTGAAAAAAAAACTATTTACTCCAGATCCTTCTAGCAAGCTCTTAATACCAATCTTTTATGAAGTGCTTTGGAGATTTTCAAAACTATTGGACACGAAGTAACTGGAAAATTACTGAATATAAAAACTTATCGAAAAGAGATATCAATCAAACACTACTCGTAGGAAAATACTACCAACTTGAGTAAACCTAATACCCCGTAAGATCCATTTACTTAATTTTATTAATTCTAACCTTAAGTTAATTATAATCTCATGCTACAAGTCAAAGCATAATTACTATTAAGGACAAACTGGAAATACTCTTAATAAAAGTCTTGTGTGATTTCATGTACTTAGTTACATTAGGCAAAGAATGTATAGAATCTACTGGTCACTTTTTACCAGATACGTAACTGTAATAGCCACTATACCCTCGTAACATCTAGAATTCTTCGCACATTTTGGATACATTCATGGTTAACACATATCCAAGAGTACTTTTAATACAACTCAAAGGACCTTTTTGGATACAGTCATGGTTAACACATGTTCAAGAGTACTCTTTATACAACTCAAAGACCTCGAACTAAGAAATAAGCAGTAGGATCTATTGTATTTATTTATTTATTATAGATTTACTGAAATAAATGCAACTTCATAGCTAACGACTGACTATCGCAGACAGTCTAACAGAAGTCTGCACTACAAAGAGGAATATTAAACGGAGCCCAGAGACCAAGAGCTGGAATTTACGAGTTCATTCAGCGCTAAATGAGATATTGAAAGTAGAAAGGTTTGAACGACGTAACAGGAGGAAAACCTCAAAGCAGTTGCACTAAGAAACAATTGTTAGAAGCGGGCGGATAACAACATGTAAGAAAGATGACATGAATGGAAATACAGTTACAAGAATGAAAGGGGTTGCAGTTAGGGGCCGAAGGGACGCCGCAAAGAACCTTACAATGTCTATAGTGCGCCACGTGAGGTGCACTGATGGCACTAACCCCCTACGGCCCACTACATTTCATTAACCGTGATTTCCCGTTTCGCCCCTTCCTCTAAATTTCACGCAGGGCCCACTTACAAGTACAGGATGGCTCTCTGCTTTTACGGTCCCCTTCAAATGCCGTAAGGTCACAGTGCACCAGATGTTGCCAGGTCACAGAGGGGTGATATGGGGAAGAGGGGCTGGGTAGGGTGGGGAAGAGAAGGTAAGCTACTCGTTAAACAATAGGGAAAAAAAAGTTTTAACGAAGTTGTGGCAAATCTGGAACTCGTTAAGTCATGCGGGGAAGAGACTGTACTACACATGGTCTCCGTAATTGTCTGCATTGTATGGGCGGCGAATATCGTCTTACACTTTAAAAGAATGTTTCGTTTTTATTTCTGGCCATTATTTTCGCTCAATTTTCACGCCGAGAAATCAAGCCTATCCGAAAATATTTAAAGGTTAAATCTGAATCCATATCATGGAAAGTCTTATGCTTAAATTATTAATATTATTATTATTATTATTATTATTATTATTATTATTATTATTATTCAGAACATGAACCCTATTCAATTCAAGCTTCCCAAAGATTACGTGGTTCCTTTGAAAGAAGTAACAGAAGGTATTAGGAAATACAGAAGGAAGAGACTAAT
Organism: Macrobrachium nipponense; assembly: GCF_015104395.2. Taxonomy (NCBI): domain Eukaryota; kingdom Metazoa; phylum Arthropoda; class Malacostraca; order Decapoda; family Palaemonidae; genus Macrobrachium; species Macrobrachium nipponense. The sequence goes on from NC_087203.1 coordinate 42,497,025, forward strand.
TACTAAAAAAGAAAAAGATTAACAAATCAATAAAGATAAATAAAAATGTAAATAAATCGTTAAAATACAAGGAGAATTGTTTTAACTTTTGGAGTTCCAATTGCAAAACATCCTCAGGGAGAATTGTTCAAAAGTCTGAGGAATAAAACATTTACTATTCTATTATTCTTTCATGATTATGACAATGCATCGAAAATTATTTGCGGCTCGAAAAAAGCACAGCCTGAGAATGACTCCTCCTCCCCTTCCCTCCTCCACCTTCTCTCTCTCTCTCTCTCTCTCTCTCTCTCTCTCTCTCTCTCTCTCTCTCTCTCTCTCTCTTTGTACAAACTATCTATAAAACTCAACCATAAAACAACTGGGCAATCACTTTCCCAACAACCCATTTACTATTACCTGCCATAAATTTTACAGTAAACACATCAAAAAGTCGGCGAAGGAAAACGACTGCCTTCAACAGCAACCTTATCGACGAAGTCAATAAATTTCCCAGCAACGACTTCTAATATAAAACGCCAAGAGAGAGAGAGAGAGAGAGAGAGAGAGAGAGAGAGAGAGAGAGAGAGAGAGAGAGAGAGAGATAGGACCAAGAGAGAGAAGGAAGAGAAGGAGAGGATGAGAGAGAGAGAGAGAGAGAGAGAGAGAGAGAGAGAGAGAGAGAGCTCTTGTCACAATGCAGAATAATGAACTCGACTCGTAAACGCAGCGATAATAATGATTCGTGTACAATGCATTCATAGGAAGCTATCGCACACTTCTTTGTAGACGATTTGATGTTCCGTTTGAATGATGATGATACTGATGACTGAGGGGTTGAATTTATGATACCCGAGAGGTCTGCTTAAAACATCAAAGTCTTGTTACAGGATTTTACTACATACTCATATTTTAAAATGAAAAAACGTTTAAAAAATAATGAGTTATTACAAACTTACCAACTACTACACCTTCCAACGTCAATTTCATTTACTAACACACATGCCAGTCTAAATATGACTCATATTTCAGGTGTATATGTTCACCTATCACATGTTCTCAACTGTGATTTCATATCTCAGGTGCCTGTGATCGTTTATCAAATGTGTTCAAGTATATAATTATCAATGCAAGAAAGTTCGCAAGGGTTTTCCGTAACTACACAAACTTCTGTTTTTTTTGCTGGTTGACTCAAATTCGAAACAAAATAATTTTTAACTTCCCCATCATCCGGACAGAACGGAACAGAATATAGAATTTAGGCTAAAGGCCAAGCAGTGGGACCTATGAGGTCATTCGGCGCTGAAAAGGATAGTGATAGTAACGAGGTTTGACAGGTGTAACAGGGGAGGGTGGAAGGTAAGATGGAAGAACGTAAATAAGTTTGAAAGAGGTTGCAACGGGGGGGGGAGAGGGGACGCTGAAAGACGGCCTTTCAGTCATGCCTAAAGTGCATCACATGAGGTGGACTGAAGGCACTACCCCTCCTCCCACCCCCCTACGGGACCATCATCGGGACAAGATTCCTTTCCATCAGCAGATGAATCGATCACGTTTGAATTTAGCTAAGGATTTTTCCAAAACAGTACGTACACTGAAACTCGAATGAATAATACAAAAACTCATCTTTTGAGATAAAACACAAAGAACCAATGTAATTATCCTAAAATGAACCCGTCAATACAGAAACGCTCGACCTAAAGGAAGTGTATTGCCTCATCCCCTTTCAAAGGTAGGACTGTCTTGCAATGCAATCTCACAAGGCTTGAATCTCTCTCTCCTTATTTGCAAGGTGCACTACCCACACACTTTTTTAACCTCTGCGTACACGACGCAGTTGAACGCATGCAGGCGCGCACGCACGAGGAGAAAAAACATATTCATGATATTTTGTCGTGTGGGGATATAAGATAGCCTCTGGGACGCTGCAGAGAAGACATCATACCGAGATAACCCCAAGAAAATGTCTGAGAATATGCCCGAAGAGGTCCTGCTTCGAGATAACAGAGAGAGAGAGAGAGAGAGAGAGAGAGAGAGAGAGAGAGAGAGAGAGAGAGAGAGAGAGAGAGCTACTTGAAAATACAGTCAACGAAAAGTCTTCATATAAAAAAGCAGTTTCAATGTATACCTATGTGGAAAGAGGTTCCTGCTTAGAGGAGAAGAGATGAGGAGGATGAAGAGAAGAAGTGGGAGAAGAGAGCGAGAGGGAGAGAGGAGGAAGATGAGGGAGGAGAGGAGAGGGAGAGAGGAGAAGAGAGCTACTTGAAAATACAGTTCCCCCAACGAAAAGTCGTTCATATAAAAAAGCAGTTTCAATGAATACCTATGTGAAAATAGGTCCTGCTGAGAGAGAGAGAGAGAGAGAGAGAGAGAGAGAGAGAGAGAGAGAGAGAGAGAGAGAGAGAGAGAGAGAGAGACCTACTTTAACAATAGAGTAAATGAAAAGTCATGGCATAAAAACCAGTTTTCAATATATAACGATAAAAAACGAATAAATCGAGCAAAAGTCACGTCGCTTTTTGTGAGTGAAGATGAAAAAAATATGTAGTTACATCATTAAACTTCATTACATGGCATTACGAACTGTTTAACTGTCATGTTCAGATAGCGTCACGAAACTGAAAGTAATTATAAGACTTGAACTTCTGGAGTATGTAACAATGAAATGATATTATTATTATTATTATTATTATTATTATTATTATTATTTAGTAGCAGTAATACGATTGTCATCGACAACAGTTTCAGTAATCATTAACATTTTTGCAGCATCAACAGTTCCAGAAACCATTATCACCATTTTTGAAGCATCAACAGTTGCAGAAACCATTAACAACATATTTGCATCACCAACAGTTCCAGTAATCATTATCAACATTTTGGCTGCACCATCAGTTAGAGCATTCATTATCCAGATTTCTACAGTAGAGACAGGCGCAGTAATTTGGTTTAGTAGGCATTAATACCTCGCAGACAATGAGCTGTAATAATAAAACAGAACACTGGAGTAAGTAGCATCATCCACGTACCATCGACACTATCAAGGCAACCTGAAACTTCAAATCCCCTTCCTTCCTTCCTTCCTTCCTTCCTTCCTTCCATATTAACCAAACCACACAACAAGACTGATTAAACACAGCTCAACCAACCTCCCAACCCGTCGCGTCGTCGTCGTCTCTCGAACCAGGAGAGCAGCAACAACTTGGTTTACCCCGAAACAACTTCATTTCATCGGAACCGAACAGACAACAATAAACTCCATTTGGTGATGGGAGTCTCTAAGAGAAGTAAGTATATACGCACAGTTGGTTCCTCCTTCCCTCCCTCGTCAGGACGAGGTATCCGTCGGCGGGCGAGCGAGCGAACAAACTTCGAGGAGTGACGCCTCTCGCTCTCCTTCGTTCGCTCCGTCTACAAAGGTTGGAGTAAATCCAATTAGGCAACACTGAAGGATTGGCCTCTTACGTCCACCCAAGTTCTGTTTTGGGTACTTTGCGTATCTCGGGCGCAGCAGAGAGAGAGAGAGAGAGAGAGAGAGAGAGAGAGAGAGAGAGAGAGAGAGAGAGAGAGAGAGAGAGAGAGAGAGAGAGAGAGAGAGAGAGCAGGGGGGTCTGATGTCTAGAAACCAGGACTAGACTTCGTCTCATTTGAAAGGATTTTGTAGCTATCAAGTTTGAAACACTGTTCGGTAAAGGGTGCATATTTCAGAGAGAGAGAGAGAGAGAGAGAGAGAGAGAGAGAGAGAGAGAGAGAGAGAGAGAGAGAACACTAACAATGAGCATGACGAAATTACAATAACAAGAACAAAATTAAAAAGAGCCGGGCATTTGGAATGTTGAGAGATGTGTCTCGAGTCTCAAATGAAAAAAAAAAAAATGCCTGAACAAAACTTAAATAAAACTGAAAACTTCAAAAGTCGGGTGCATTTAACTTTGCAATTTGGATGTTTACAGCTTCGCAAGACTTAGCAGCGCTGCCTTTTCTAATTACGAGTGTTGACATTACCATTTACAAGAGTACTCGAGAACTCTGTTGTTACAGCAGCCTTGGCATACTTAAAATTTTTCATATGTATGCCTACGTTTAGAAACATCTAGTGTATATGAATCTGTTGGTGGTGTGGAAGTTTCATTACATGCAGTCATACACATACATAAACATACACCCTTAAACACATGCACTATAAATAAATTATATATATATATTATTTCACAGGGTAATGTATGCATGTATGTATATATTATTTATTTTTTCATACATGTGTGAGTGTAATGTATGTATGCACGTATGTATATATTAAACAGGTATCCTAAGATAATACAATTAAGGCATTACCTGCTTACACAAATCAGCAACCTAACAAACGCAAAAAATAAATAAATAAATAAATAAACAAACAAACAAATAAACCCACCGGAAACAACAAAAGCAGCGGAAGGCAAAAACAGCCCCAGTAACTACCCTAATAGTTTAATGGAATCCTTTGTTGATCTTTTCCCCTAATTTTAAAAGGGCTGGAAGCGCGTGCAATCTACACTCATTAACTCTATAAGCCCTGTCGCTCTGATCTTCCGCTCGCTGACGCAAAATTCCACCATGAAGAGGAAACGCCGCCACTGTGATAATAGTAAGTCGCAATCATTTTTTGTCATTATCGATATTATAGTCGGTGTGGTGCGTCAGTTCATTACCGTCTTACTTTTAAGCGAGTATACAGTGTGGCCCGAGGCCAAGCACTATGTTTGTATGGTGTTTTTACGTTGCATGGAACCAGTGGTTATTCAGCAACGGGACCAGCGGCTTCAAGTGACTTCCGAACCACGTCGAGAGTGAACTTCTATCACCAGAAAAACACACCTCTGACTCCTCAGTGGAATGTCCGAGAATCGAACTCGAGGCCACCGAGGTGGCAGGCCAATAACCATACCGATCACGCCACTGAGGCGCTACTGGGATCTATAAGGTCATTCAGCGGTGGAACTTGAAAAAACGAGTAACAAGGTTCGAGAGGTGTGACAAGCGGAGAACCTCGTAGCTGCAACGTTGAATCAATTTTAAGGAGAGGGTGGTGAAAGTAAAATCGAAGGAAGAGAATACGAACGGAGGTGCAGTAAAAGGAATGAAGGGGGGTTGCAGCTAGGGGCCGAAGGGACGCTGCAAAGAACCTTGAGCAATGCCTAAACCGCTGGCGGCACTAACCCCACCACCCTAATTTCAATTATAGCCTAGAACTATTTTCCTTTACTGTAAACACTACGAACCACATTATAAAATAATTAATATTATATCGTAATTTCGTCATTATCGTAAACATTATAGCCGCTATGATGCGTCCGTTCATTTTATCTTCGTATTTATGGGAAGTCGTAACAACGGACGGAGTCACCGGAGGAATCCTAACCCCCTAACCTAGGAAATCACAAGGAGAGACCTTCGGACGTGATGGGCATTTTGAATGTTTTCATCCTTGGGGAATCTCCTGAGAGAGAGAGAGAGAGAGAGAGAGAGAGAGAGAGAGAGAGAGAGAGAGAGAGAGAGAGAGAGGCTAGCCATCTTCATCAACAAAGGTACCCTATTAAGGACATGTTAAAAAAAATATTAGTTTACAGAAATGCAATAGGAAAAGAAATACTAAGTATTAGTTGCTAATATGTAAAATACTTTACATGTTTATTACGCTTGGAGAAGTATAAATTTAGTTATTACCTAGATTTGAATTGTGCTTCTCAGTTTAACTCTTAATTTTTTTTTAAAATTTCAATTATATTCAACTAATATTTTCCTTTCAAATAAACGGCATATTAAACCATTTATATTTTCCTCTACTAATAAATTTAATATCATTCAGGTCGTTATGTGGATGTGCAAAAATAAGAAGCCAGTATTTATAAATACAAGAATAAATGGTTCCCAATACTAAGTTTAACAATTAATAATTACAAAAATAGACTGTCCTTAAGAATAAGGCTTTGAAAAATAAAGTCTTACTAAGAGGAGATTCCCCTCCAGTCTATGGTTGGTTCCTACATTTTATCCTTACCTAGTTAATGGGACAAGTTTCGAAGCTTATCTGGGAAAATGATCAGCCATAGCAATCATTCTCTCTCTCCTCCCTCCGCTCTCCTCGCTCTCTCTATCGCCCTCTCCCTCCTCTCTCTCTCCCTTCTCCTCTCTCTCTCTCTCTCTCTCTCTCTCTCTCTCTCTCTCTCTCTCTCTCTCTCTCTCAAGCGAAAGGAAAGTATTCTCTCGGATGTGAACAGCTTCATAGCTCTTACGGTAAGAATACCACGTGATATCAAGTATATATATATATATATATATATATTATATATATATATAATATATATATATATATATATATATAAACCAGGAAAGGCACAGTTTAGTCAAAAGATCAATATATAAACGTATATACAAAGTAGCCTAAGTGAATTGTTAAGCAGACTAAGTTAACCACCGACTGCGCCTTCACAAATAAATCATCTGGTCACAAAATAAATTAAGAAATCAATATTCATATAAACCAACAGCGACATCCAACCCCGATAAAAAAAAAAAAACTCGAACCGTAATAGCATTCATTACGAGCCCATCTCCAAAATCACGGCATAAAAGGGTAATGAAGACATCTCGAAATATACACCCGCACCCAACCCAACAATGTGGGAGGCAGGAACGGGCCCTTGCGGACTCCCGGCAACGTCCCATAGAGCCCATCTCGAAATGAAAACAAAACAATTGCCTAACAATCTCATTGACATTAATCACCAGGTCGGGTCGGCCTCCCCATTCACCCTGGCTGCATATTAAAGCATGAAGAAACGTATAATCCGACCATAAAATTTTATGACACAGGGATCTCCTCTCGGTGTGGGTCATTTTAGTGCCATGGGTGGAAGAGGAGGGTTGTTGTTGTTGAGGAGGAGGAGGAGGAGGAGGAGGAGAGGAGGAGGAGGAGGAGGAGGAGGAGGAGGGCTAGGGATAAGCGATAAAAGCAACCACGAACGAAACGAGTCTAGAATATAGTGGTTTATGACTTGCTAATTAAACGCGGCTATTAACTAAAAAGGGTGCATTAGGACCTCCCTATGGGAAGGCGAGACTAGAGGAGTTTTAATAAAGATGATCCCAGATAAGAATGAGTTTGTTATGACAAGAGGTACAGACAAGGAATGTAAGTATAGATAGGAAATGACCCCGTTTGATTGTTTATAGTGACGTCATTCCTATTTCAGGCCAACTGTTCAACGTTGGATCTGAAGTATTTCTAAGCAATGAAGGATACTTCCGGGTTGTTGTTTTAGATTTAACTGACATTATGCCAGCACGGCCTCTTGCTCATAGAGCAGCCCATTTCTGGGCGAACTCACTGCAGCACTTAACCCTCCGCATATGATTAATTGCTGTTATATGTAGTAGCCTATCCCATAAACCATTCGAGAGAGAGAGAGAGAGTGTTTGCATAATAAAAACCTGTCGTATCATTACTGAGACTGAAAGAAAAAATAACTTTGTTAAAACGGAGCTAAAATATGTTAATGGAGAAATGAGTTAATGTCAGTACCAGGTCCTGGCTATGGTTAGGCTACATAAAAGTGGGGGGGGGGGGGAGGTTTTTTCTTTTCCATCAGTTGGCTTTAATTAGTATTTCCACTTTCTTCAGGCGAAATTCCCGGGTAAAACATGAACACCTAAACAAATGCATCAGTCAGGTTTCATATTAGTTTTTATTTTATAATTTAAATATTTTGAAAATAATCACATGATTAATAAATAAAACATTATAAGGAACTCACGAGACGGGACAAATGATTACAACAGCATGTGAGATGGGTCCTCTTTTGTTATTCATTGTGAGCTTTAAGGATAACAATCCATCAAGCACGATTTGATTGAATGGTAATACCCGGCATTACCAGGAATTACGTGTGTCAAACTCCTTCCCCAAACTTCCCATAATTGAATGAAAAACCTTCCATACATTCGAAGCGAAACATTCCATATTTTCTACAATAATTTCGACGCGTGTTCTATCTCCATCGAGACTGCGGTTGACACCCTTCTCGTTATTTCCAAAATAGCCCATATTTCTGTAATGATTAATACCAATTAACAAGAAATAACTTTGCACGATTGCAGGCACTCAAAAGCATAGTATGCATCAGCCTACCACGACAAGCCATATTCTCTGAAATAACTACACGATTCGAAAAATTATTAAATGGCGTATATACCGCAACCACGACCTACCTCTCATAAGCCAAACATTTTTAATAAACAAAAATCATTAATAGCTCCCAACCAGGGAAGGCTATTAAAACCACCATCGATATGCCTATGCTTTTCCTTTCATCTCACCACGACCCCACACTTTCTATTAAGCTGCGAATTAACACAAGTCGACCTTTTTAGGTTTACCCAACTCTTACACACATACGCTTCCTCCCTCCCCATAACCCACACGCCACCACACCCACCATCTACACACCAACAATCAAAGTCACACTACCTTTTCCTTTCCTCCTCCCACCCATTCTACCCCCTCCCCCCACCCACCTCCCAACCCCCTTCCGACAACCTTGTTCACCACATTGTTAAAGGAAGGATTTATAGGCAAGGGGGAGATTTATCCCTTCCGGTCGGGGGAGATTAAACGACAAGGGGGTGGGGTGGGGTGGGGTGGGGGGTTAGGAGTGGGGGGAGGGCGGTCGTTTACGGATGGTTACTTCATACTTTTGAAATTTATCTTCTATAGTTCACTCGACGGTGAATTTACTGGGCTCGTTTTCGGCAACCAATGAGGTCTACGCGAAATGAGGTAGATAATACATTTGCTTTGTTTGTTTGTTCGTGTGATTGGGCGTTGCAAAGACAACGGTCATTTAAAGTGGGGTTATGTATAACACTTACTCTCACATCTTAGTTTGGGTTAACTTTCGCCTTCATTTTTTTTTTTTTTTTTTTTTGCTTAAGGCAGATATTTTTATCTTCCAATGAGCAGAGTGACTTAATTACTACAAGTGGATCACTTGAAATACAATTGTTCTGCCACATTCACTCCCAACTGCTGAATGGGACTGTAGACAGAAACTTCACATGGACATAAAGGAAGAGAGAGAGAGAGAGAAGAGAGAGAGAGAGAGAGAGAGAGAGAAGAGAGAGAGAGACTGGCCCCCGAATCGGACGTATCCATAATATCCTCATAAAACATTGGCACGCCCTAAAATTTGCTCGCCCATACAATCCCTCCCTCTTAAAATCAACCATCCTTATGTGATCAATGTCCGTCCTGAACCTCCAGCGACCTCAAACGGTCCCTGTCGGACGAACATCCACAACCAACGACCTTTGACGAACGGACAAAGACACTATCTTGAAGTTTCTTTGACTGTAGCAGCATCTCTCACTCTCTCTGTAGTTTTTCTTTTCCTATTGTATTTGTATATATATAATCGTAATTTTTTTCATATACACGTCATATATAGAGTGCTTTATTGATGAAGATGGTTGGTTAATCTCTCGCTCTCTCTCTCCGGGTAGGTTTTCTTTTCCTCGTAATTTTCGTATACACTTTTATTGATGAAGATGGTTAATTTCTGTGTGTGTGTGTGTGTGTGTGTTTAGTTTTTCTTTTCCTGTTGCATTTCTATATATAAATCGTATTTTTTCATATACACGTCATACATAGAATGCCTTTATTGATAAAAATGGTTGTTAATCTCTCTCTCTCTGGGTAGGTTTTCTTTTCCTGGTACATTTCTGTATACTGTCCATTTTCTTATTATACACTTTTATTGATGAAGATGGTTATTCTCTCTCTCTCTGTTTAGTTTTTCTTTTCCTATTGCATTTCGTAATTTTTTCACATAGACGTCATATTATATAGTGCCTTTATTGATAAAATGGTAGATTAATCTCGCTCTCTCTCTCTCTCTGCACTTGCAATTTTTATATGCACTTTTATTGATGAAGACTGTTAATATCTCTCTCTCTCTCTCTCTCTCACACACACACACACATAAAACACTTCTCGACAGACGAAATGAAAAACCCCATCATCAAAAGATGGTCGACAAGGCGAGATCGCGAAGCATTCTTGTCGTGTCTTTTAGCCTTTTCTTTCTATCGACCGTTCATATAAACGGGAGACGTACGCTTATTACAAAGACCACCGGAGATGAACAATACGGAACTCCTTTCAGGGGCGGGTCTCTATTTATCACTTCTTTTTCTATTATACCCATTCATTTCCTTCCCTCCCTGGAGATCATTAATTTCCCTTGCTTCTTTTTTCCCCAACATACACTGCCCTACCTAACCTCTCTCTCTCTCTCTCTCTCTGTTTCCCTTATACACTTTTTCCATCACAACTCCTTTTGACTTATATACGTTTTTTATCACCAACTCTTCCTAACCATTTCCCACGTGACGTCATTTTCCCCGTCATATAAACTACCTTCTCCTTCTGGTTATCCCTAAAACCAGACATTTCTCTCGACTTTCCATCTTATCATCATTTTCCACCAAAAATCAACTAATTCATTTCACTTTTTTCTTTTATTTTTTTTTAAAGGAGAGGAAAGTTCTCCTCTTCTTACAAACCTCTAACCCCTTCCTTTTCTTCTTCTCTTCCTCTTACTTCCTCCTCCTCCTCCTCAATCATTCTTCCTCCTCTTACTTGATTCCCAAAAACCGCCCCATTCCCATTTCTTCCCATTCTCTGTCTCTCCTTCCGCTCTTGAGCCAAACCTGGATCTCTTTGTTGCTTTAACAATAAGTTCATCAATCTTTTTCTGTCTCCCTGAAGGTTGTGCGCCCGAAAATCTTTACATTCAACCTTTCTCTCTCTCTCTCTCTCTCTCTAAGGAACTTAACGCCTAATCCTACCTATATCCTTTAAGGATGAATTCGAGCGGTTTATACACCCTTTCACAGCCTCACTTTTGTTCGAACTTAACTCGGCCCTAAAGGGCTCCCTCCCTAACCCGGCCCCTCCCCCCCAACCTCACAAACCCCTTCCCTTTTTAGAAAAGGGCTCCATCTTATCGAGTTTGTTTTGTTACACTTCCAAGCTTCCCACTTCTGAGTTACGTGGGGATGGCACGGGAGAGAGAGAGCGAGAGAGAAGAGAAGAGAGAGAGAGGAGAGAGAGAGAGAGAGAGAGAGAGAGGAGGGGGGGGAGGAATGAGTGAAAGGGGTGGGCGGAGAGGCGAAGGGGTAGATATGAAGGGAGACAGTTCCCAGCTCCTGATTGACAAGCAATTTTAATGGTGGGCTTATCTACGAGAACACTCTTGCAGTCGTGTATTTCCTGCGGGAATTTATGCATACACTCATTCAAAATTTATTAGAAAAAAGTGCGAAAAAAAAAAGACATATCTGATCTTAGCAAAATATACATTACGTGATCAATATGTCTTAAATTGCTGCGACTACAAAGTTGCCTCAAAATGGGCTAATTAGACACAAACGTTGGCTCTCTCTCTCTCTCGCTCGCTCTCGCGTCTCTCTCTCTCTCTCTCTCTCTCTCGATAGATAGAAGAGAGAGATATAGATATATTATATATAGAATATGGTATATATATATATATCTAATAAAAGGAGCCCATAAAAAACACCAAAATGTAGAGAGAAAAGTACTATATTTCAGAGACTGCTGTCTCTCTCTTCAGGTATATGAATGAGAAAAGTTTACAGAAAAGGTGGTATTTATACCAAGAGATTCGTCCACAAGTAAGCCAATTTAGGTCACCACCCCGCTGATAATCTTCCTTTTAATCTTCTTAAGCGTTGGTTGATGAACACTGCGTCGACGATGTCCGATGTCCAATTCCCTTTTGAGATGTTCATTACCTGCTTCTCTTTTATTAAGGCCGATTCCATCATTTGACTCTTGTACCGGCAGTTGCTAGCTATAAATTACACCTTTGCTGTAAACTTTTCTCATTCATATACTGAAGAGAGAGACAGCAGTCTCTGAAATATAGTACTGTTTTCTCTCTAACATTTTGGTTGTTTTATGGGCTCCTTTTATTAGATGGGAATTCTGTGTTACAGAACATTTTTACCAGTAATATATAATATATATATATATATTATACAATTTCACCAGTGAGCAGGAATACAGAAGATCTGAAATGAATGGTCTCAACGTGTATACTACAGTGTTGAGAGATGCCCACTACTCATCTCTATCTATCTCATCTATCTATCTATCTATATATATATATATATATATATATATATATATATATATATATATATATATATGAATGTCTTTTTACTGTAATACAACAGTAAAAATATGAAGATAAAAGGCCCATAAAACACTATTTTAACGTTGCAACCAAATATTTCGAGCAACCTATATATATATATATATATATATATATATATATATATATATATATATATATATATATATATGCACAGCCATAACTATATGAAAGACTGATTAATTTTACGGAATCTTCCGCCATAAACTATAACGCATTCTCATAATCACAAACAAAAGACGACTTTTCCATAAATCCTGCGCTCGACCAGAAGGAGTCCATCATCCCTCCCTCCGCCCGGAGCAATAAGGCCGCGGTTGTACGAATAATCGCGCCTGGAATGACTCATTTCTCTGAGCAAACTCCGCCCGAAGGTGTGACCACCTCGGGTGACGCTCCGGACACAGACAGCCATGCAGGCAGACAAATAAGACGAGAGACAACGGCCCGCCCACACAATTACCTTCCAGCTATGGGCGACACGACGGGAGGGAAGGGAAGGGAAGGGAAGGGAAGGGAAGGGAAGGGTAGAGGGACATGAGGGGAGGGGAGTTCCGTGTTCGCCCTCTACCCATTCTGCAACATAGCTCAACATTTGTCCGTGATTCTGAGAGAGAGAGAGAGAGAGAGAGAGAGAGAGAGAGAGATATTTTGTTCAAATCTATAAACTGCGACTAGAGACGAAACTTGAGACAACTCAACATTCTTTTTTTAACTCGTACATCTAGATATATATATGTAGGCTACAAGGCGTTGAAGGATAACATAAGGATTCACCTTACCTTGTTGAATCACCAAATATCAAACCGTGCACCATGAAAACAAGGATAATTTACTTGTTCATAAAAGTATACTGACGTATAGGCTAACAGCTTAGATCTTATGCCGCGTGTATTGAGAACACAGACAAAATGTTGCTAAGCATAAAAAAGGGTGGATTTCAATTAGAAACAGGACTCTAACCCATTAAAACTTTCCAAGGCAATAGCCTATTTATAGGAAAGCTTTTAAATTCCTCAGATTAAATTAATTGAAAGAGACCAGATTTAGGCCTAAGCCTTACAGGAAGAAAACAAATGAACTGAGACTTTTCAGCCTACCAAGTAACTGGATACCGTAAACTGTGCAGCGAATGTAAAAACAACTCTGCTAATGTCTCAGAGTATAAATTATTCCTTGAAATATTAAAGGCAAACACCTAGGTCTACATAAGTGTTCTTACACTGCAGAGCACAACCAGAAGTGTATAAATAACATAGACGCATTTGAAACATTAAAGATAGATATCTAGGCCTACAGAAGTGTTGTAACTTTTATTGCAGGACAAAATCAGAAGTGTACATACACGTTACGTACTTGAAACATTAACGACAAGCATCTAGGCCAATGTCAGTTATGTAGCTTTCACTGCAGGGCAAAATCAGAAGACTGCAAGTAGAATCAGCGTAATTTTTGCACTGAACACCAAAGACAAACACAAAACCGCAGAGACCTCGCCACGACCTTTCGTTCGAACGGGGATGATCCTTAATACCCGTATAGCTTTAATAAGCACTAAACAACCATTCGCATTGACAGCGTAGCAGGATGGCAATTCTATATTAATTTGAAATCCTTTGGTGGTCAACCCACATCAGAGCTCTCGAAGTGAAGCCTGCAACGGGTCTTCGAAGCCCCAAGCCCCAGCCCCTCCCTGTCCAGCGCCTGTCAACCGCAATACGTCTACTCCATTTATGTATTGTTACCAAACGTTACCCACAAGACTGGTTGATTAAGATCAACGCTTGGGGTCTCAACATCTAGGTCACAGGCGGTTATACTCATTAACATAATTATGAGGATGCCGTAATTGCTCCCTCCGTTTACACAAAAGCAAGACAGAAATGCGTCGTTGTAAACATGACTAGGCCTATTTTAACGATCCACACATATACAATTATAACCTGCGTCTAATCGTTTTCTAAAGTGGGTAATGGTTCAGCAGTTAAACCAACATGTTGATTACATACACGCACGCAGTGTTATCACGTAAATGTATCAGCAATAAGGTGGCTGAATATTCCACAGTAAAAATGGAATCGAATTCCTGAAAATTTTCTTAGGAAGCAACTACATACATATATATAATCAGAATAAACCTTAACTAGCAAAAGTCCCTAAATGCGAATACTTGCAAAAAATACCTAACATAGTTTCAAATAATGCACACCTTGTGTAGGTCTAGTATATAACGAAACACTATGGACAATCCTCTTCACAACATTCATATTAACAAACTTATCATCAATTTACGCCTTTTAATAAAAAAAAAAACGAGAAATTTCCCAAATTCCTGTTAAAAATATGCTTCGAATGAAAAATATTAAAATGACTAACACCTTATAACCACAATAGGCCTACACAAAACGTAAACAGCTACCCTAGATAATAAAACATGACTGTTGAGTATGCATATGCGGGGAAAGATAAATACTTTAAGTCTACAGCAGCAGAAGATAATTCTTAGATGAACTTCACATAGGCTAATTAGCTGTTTGCACGCAGTACATCCTCTCCCAATCAATCTTACACCTCTTGAACAATTCACAAAAGACGAGAGTAATGTTAACTGGGGTGCAAAGCAAAGATCTACCAGGCTCCTGTAATTCCCCAATATATAAATCCAGTGAGCTGATATAAAATGAAGTTAGACCGACGCAAAACCGAACAAAGTCGTAAGTCTAGTTCAGTGGAGGCTGTTAAGTAAGACAAGAATGAAAGAAAAAGATATAAACACGCTGGAAATGACAACATGGTGCACCTTCCAGCTCCCTGTTCTTATGGCAGCCAATGTTCTTCAATCAGCGAGGTAATCATCCGAGGATTAATATAGTAGTACTCATTTTCGTCAGCTACAAATCCTCATGCTTGGTGCAAAGAATTCCTCTTATCATTAGGCCTACCCTTACCACATACATGAAAATCATACGAAACCTTTATGACTGAAAACATTTTATCGGTGTAACTGAGAAATTCTTTCAAAAAACATTATCAGGATCACGTTCCAACCCGCATCGAAGCCGAAAAAATAAGAGAGAAAAAAACAAGGGCCGCCGATCCAGATATATTCCACGCAGTCCCACTATAACATTTTCCTGTATCCCTTTGACCTAAAAACAGCCTATAACATTTACTCCTACAGACATGGCGTACCATTACATGCTGCCTTTATCGTCCATTGCCCCATAAAGCCCACTGCTATAACATTCCACTGTTATCACTATTGCGTACGACTATGTTTTGCTATGCTGCAGATTCAATACATGGTCTCTGCCGTCCATGACGAATCCATATGTATAAATTTCCAGTTCTTATCAAGTGGAATTTTAAGTTTTACATTTACCGTTCATAATAATTATTACATAGACATTTTTCTTAAAACTCCTGATTATCATATACTGAACATGAACTAAAATTTTCCACGGTAATGTAACGTTACTTCATGTTACAAACTATCTTTTATGGTAACTCTTTGGACTGCCATATCATCTTTAAAATGTAAACAAGTAGGGGTATACTCGCTCCGATCGTATTGCTTGGCAGCACCACCATCTTCTAAAATATCTAATTCTTACGACTATGGGCTAACTAAGCAAGCTGAAAATAAACCAAATTACAAATTAATATAGTATATATATATATATATATATATATATATATAATACATAAATATATACATATAATATATATACAATATATATTATATATATTCATATTCGTACGAAACAATCAGAAAACCTTCTTTTAATCAGTATTTTCGGACACATTTGATATGATTTAAGAGTAGGTTTGTCAGTTTTTGCCCAAGAGTCGAACTTCTCAGTTCCAGAGGTCCTTTATTTCTCTCACACCATTGTATTGTGGAAGTCTCCCAGAGGATCTCGTGCTATTGGAACTTCAGAACTTCAAGGGAAGTGTAACGCATTAGTATCATAATGCTATTCTCCTTGCATTTGTTTTGAACATTTTTATCTTTGTTAATTTTTTTTCTTTCTAATAGTGAAATCTCTTCCTTATTTCCCTTTACCTTCTTTAATTTTCTAATGAACATCAAATTCTTTGGAAGCTTGAATTTCAAGTCAATGGATCCTGCAGGCTTGTTTCATATGAATGGGGTTCGTCTTCTGACAATAATAATAATATAATTAATTAATAATAATAATTTGTAGGACTTATAACAAACTTAAATAATGGTAACATCTTATTTTTCATCTGTGACATCTTCGTCAAGTTATTAAAAACGTAGTTAAAAGTATACTTCCAGATCACATACTAACGCTGTTATGAGCCATTAACAAACGAATGAATCCTTGGCAGCATCCCATAGGGGAGCGGCCTGTGTATCCTTCCCAACCCACTCTCATTGTCACACTAACGACCTCCAATTAGCCAACGAGATAACCATTGGCATGTTGGTATTTCAATTTCATTTTCCTCCTCCTCGTCCTCCCCCCACCCCCCCTCCGGCAAAGTGAATCTAAATAACACAGGCGACCCTGACCAATTTCCGAATATCAGCGTAGGCCTATGTGCTTTCACTCCTACAAAACGCAGTCTTTGGTTATACGGTTACAGCGTTTCTTAAATTCATACAAATATTCTAGCAGTTTTAAGGGGTATTCGTACAACAGCTTAATCTCTACCAACAAAAAAAGACAAATAACACGTTGATAATTATGAAACTAATCTTACATAGGCTAAACTCCAGCAACTATAAGTGTAGGAATAAGTTCAGCCTAATTTCTCAAAATTCACACAAGGAAATGTGCACAGGCTCATAAATGACGTGAAAATCCTGTAAGTATTCAATTTTGAAAAATAAACACCAAAATAAAATTGTTAATTTATCATTTAAAATGAAGAA
The DNA here is from genome assembly GCF_015104395.2 of Macrobrachium nipponense. NCBI lineage: Eukaryota > Metazoa > Arthropoda > Malacostraca > Decapoda > Palaemonidae > Macrobrachium > Macrobrachium nipponense. The sequence continues at coordinate 42,514,179 of NC_087203.1, forward strand.
TTAGGTCAAACCTACTCATAAGTCATAACGCGACGTGAAAACTTGTAAATATGGCAGTCATAAGTGAAATTCATTGTAAGTATTCAATTTTTAAAAATAAAACACCAAATGAAACTGTGAATTTATATATCATTTAAAATGAAGAATTAAGTCAAATCTACTCATAACTTGGACGTGAAAACTTAAACTTTAGCAGTCAAAAGTGGCAACTCACCTCCACAGAAGTCTAGACCTATAACCTGCACAGGTTAACTTTCAGCCTAGCTTATAAAAAGGTATGATCATGCAGCTTGGTATATATCACTCTAAAATAATCCAAAAGATTGCAACGAAAAATAATGAAATAAATATACGTATACATTTCAATTCATTGTTTTAAAACCCGCGGGCAAATGGTATTATTAAGTTACAATGGTTCATGCCGGTATTCTGTCTGTTCTTGACTATCACACTCACAACCTGGAGGAAATAGGGCTGCGTAAATTGCCACGAGCAAAAAGTGTAAATAAAATGCTAAAACATGTGTTCTCCATAATCATTTAATTGCCGTGAGAGAGTTCAAGATGTCAAACCTTGAAAATCGTAAAACCACGACGGTTGTCAAAAAAGAAAAACGTTATGATACCTCGTGATGTTAAAAACCACGGGGGAAGATATTAAGAAAAAAAAACACACACACTTGTAAAGCCCGAAATAAATCCACAGACACTGTCACCACTTCATTATGAATGACCGCAGGAAGGATAATTTCCAAAAAGAAATGGGATAATACTGATTTCACATAGATCACAGCGGTCGGCCATAACACGCTTACAGGGTTCAATGGGACGCGAGGAGCGACACACCCTTCCTCGACACTGTCTGAAGCAACACTGAGAGGTTAACGTAGCTCTCGCTGGCCCGTCTAGTCTGGGCCCCTGCCTGACTGAGGAGGAGGAATCTCTTGTCGGCAAACTTCTGATCGCTCTCTCTCTCACTCTCTCTCTCTCTCTCTCTCTCTCTTTGGTGCTTCTACTCGTGGGGGGTCGGGGGGCATTTTGCCGACTTATAGATTGGTCAATGTCCACCTTGCCTGAGAATTCCATAAATAAGACGGGGTCGTACGTGCGTCCGTGCGTCCTGCTTCAAGACCGATCACGCAAGCACACGTCAGTTGGTCAAAAAGTTTATGGACCCGAAGGGTGACGAATGTGTGCAAGCACTTTGATGTTAGCATTACTTTTCTTTTGGGATTTCTTTGACCAAACGCTTGTTCACGTGTATTGATGTATTTTTTATATCTAACAGGCTGTTCTAGCAGAGCCGATGCTGTGGCATAAAGCAAGTTCAGTCAGCAACAATAGCAATTCTCTGTTTTCATATCCTTAGAAATGATTTAATTATTATAAAATCTTTTGTTTCATATCTAACAGTGTTGATTAAATTAATAATAATAATAATAATAATAATAATAAGCAGCTTAAAGCTACACTTACGAAATTGACACATAATGACTAGCATAAACAAATGTAAAAATAAATCACCTACTATTTACCGATACGAGAGAGAGAGAGAGAGAGAGAGAGAGAGAGAGAGAGAGAGAGAGAGCTGTAATAAAAAAAAAAAAAAAAAAAAAAAACCGCTAATTCTGCAAAAAAAAAAAAAAAATAAATAAATAAATTATGTCGCTGAGGAGACGAGAGTATATTTAGACGTATCATAAAAAAACACACGCATATATATATATATATATATATATATATATATATATATATATATATATATATATATATATATATATATATATATATATATATATATATATGCATATATATATGCATATATGCGTGACATTACTGCTAGCATACGGAAGGAGGTTAACATATTTCCTATCAAACCCAACAACATCAAACCGCATAAGTTAATGAAGACTATATGTTCAGCTTCACTCCTTCACAAACCGATGGTTGGAGGCGCCTTGGGCCATATTTATCCACAGTATAAAAAATAGAATAGAAAAAATTGGATAATGGATCATATCCAAATATCAAAAAAACACTGATTAATGACAGCGATTCCCAGGGATAGACTTTAAAATCATGCAATAATGTTCGAGACTGTTTGGGACAAGTGGTTTTTTTATATATAAATATTTTTTTTTTTATTATTAAATGATATGCAATTTTATTATTAATGATATGGCTTTGGAATGGCTGAGGTTTTCCAAGGGTTAATATTGCAAGGTTCAGTGCATATTTTTAATTTAGTAAAAAAAAAAGATGTTTCTTTAAATATGTCTACCCAATGTATAAAGTGCAACAAACGTGGAATATAACAACTAATATTTATTAAAAATTTTTAAAATGCAACGAATAAATATTTTTCCTTATATTTTTTAAAAGAAGGCAATATATACAGCTCAATTTTTTATATTTTAACTGTCAATGAACTTGCTAAATTTATATATATTAATATAATATATAGATATATATATATATATATATATAATTATATATACACATTATATATTATATATATATATATATATATATATTATATATATATATATATGGATATACGTATTTATATATATGGTATATATATATATATATATATATTATATATATATATATATATATATATATATATATATATATATTATATCATATATATATAGGTATATATATAATTTCCAGTTAACCATACTGACCTCATTCATTTGCTACGCAAAATGAAAATACTACGCTAATTACCCAATTTATTTTTTTTATTCCATTTTTCCACACGGGAACAAGGAAACATTATTTTTATTTTACGTTATGCCATCATCATTCAAAGAATGCAATAAATAAGAAAAATAAAAAAGATAGAATACACTAATCAATCATTTCCTTTCTTTCATTCTGTTAAACATGGAATGTTTATTTCTATTTGGTTTAATTCATTGATTTTTTTTTCATAAAAAAACTACATTTATTAGAGCATTTTTTACTCATACTGTGACTATACTTTTGTTTCAATTATATTTTTCGTTACAAGAAAATAGAAAAACAAATGAAAACTATACACTAATTACGCTTTTTATATCTGTTTTAAAAATGTGAAAATAATTTTGTACCACGTCTAAAAAAAACAAACTAATTACACTTCACAGCGCGAAAGAATATTTTTTATTTTTTACCACGAATATGAAAAAAAAAAACACACACGAACAAACAAGCACGAACACTTATAGCAGTAATTACGCTTTTCGCTCCTTTCCATTACAGGAACTACAGACTACATTTGTAGACCGTTTTCATTCCTTTTAAAAAAAATTGTCCTCTGCTTAAATTTTTCCTTGAGAAAAACAAACACACACGCACTTATTATGCCTTTTAAATCTCACTATTATTTTTCTTATTTTATATTTTTCTCCTATTCAATTTTATCGTAAAAAAACCCACATACCCATTATTTAATTCTTACTATTATTCTTATTCTTTGAAATTTTTTCTTCTCTTCAATTTTATCATAAAAAACACACATTTTTAAATTCTTACTATTATTTTTCTTCTCTGATATATTTTTCTCATCTTCAATTTTATCGTAAAAAAACAACATACCCACTTTTTAATTCTTACTATTATTTTTCTTCTTTAATATTTTTTCTTTATAATTTTATCGTAAAAAATCCACATATCCACTTTTTAATTCTTACGATTATTTTTTAGGCTTTTTAATTCTCAATATAATTTTTCTTCATTTCTTAAAATGTTTTTCTCCTCTTTAGTTTCACTGTGAGAAAAATGACCACACTTATTTTACTTTTTAATTCTCGCTATTATTTTTTTCCCTTTTTACTTTTGTTATGAGAAAAACAACCACATATACACTTATTACGCTTTTCAATTCTCGGTATTATTTTTGTCTTCTCTTTAACCTTATTAATTTTACTGTGAGAAAAACAACCTCACACGCATGAACTCATGACGCTTTTTAGTTCTTTTTTTTATTTGTTTTCTTTAATTTTAATGTGAGAAAAACAATCACACACGAACATACTTTTACGCTTTTTAATTCTTACCATTATTTGTTCTCCATTTAATTTTACAGTGAGAAAAAAAACACACACACACGCATGTACCCTTTTACGCTTTTTAATTCTTACAGTCATTTTTTTTCTCTTAAATTTTACAGTGGGGAAAAAAAACACACGAACACACTCACTACCCTCTTTAATTCTTACTATTATTTATTTCTCCTCTTTAATTTCACAGTGAGAAAAATAACCGCACATCCGTGAACTTATGACGCTTTTTAATGAAAAGAAAAAAATTATCTTACTTAATTTTCCTGAGGGGAGAAAACCCACCCACGAACACACTCACTACCCTCTTTAATTCGTACTATTATTTCTTTTCCTTTATAATTTCACAGTGAGAAAAATAACCGCACATGCGTAAACTTATGACGCTTTTCAATAAAAAGAAAAAAATTATATTACTTAATTTTCCTGAGGGGAAAAAACCCACCCTCTTTAATTCTTACTATTATTTTTTCCTCTTCTTTAATTTTACTGTAAGGAACAAAAAATACACACACACGAACACAATCGTTACGCCATTCAATTCTTACTATTATTTTTTCCTCCTCTTTAATTTAACGAGAGAAAAAAACACCCTCTTTAATTCTTAAAATTATTCTTTTCTCCTCTTTAATTCTACAGTTAGAAAAACAACCGCGCATGCGTAAAAAAAAAAAAAAAATCTATCTATTCATTAATTTCACAGTGATTAAAAAAATTTAAAAACCCACCCACGGACACACTCATTCCGCCCTTTAATTCTCGGTATTATTTTCCCGCGCGCAAAACCAAACAGACGACCGCCACCTTCGACTTAATAATTCGCCCGCGAAAAGGTGGAATTTATGAGGCGGCGTAAAATGCATTACGCCGGGGGAGGTGGGGGGGGGGGTGCGGACACTGAAAACGAGGCAAAAATCCCGTAAATCTGTCGTATCTAATTCTTATGAAAGCTACACCACTTTGTTTTTATTTATTTATTTTTTTTATTGAGACACATGGGACCGATAAACATACGCGGCATAATATTGGTCTCGTGTTATTATATAAGGGCGTGGGATACATACATACATAGAGAGAGAGAGAGAGAGAGAGAGAGAGAGAGAGAGAGTGACAATCTGGGTATGCATTTGTGATGGTATATGGATTCCCTCCTCTCTCTTCCTCTACACACACACACACACACACACATATATATATAAAATTTACAGATATATATATATATATATATATATATATATATATATAAATATACATACATACGTGTATATATATACATACATGTATATCTATACATCCGTAATTCTCTCTCTCTCTAAAAAAAAAAAGGAATTGAATCTATTCACTAACGGTACTAAGATGATGCTACTCAGTCAGGACATGGAAAATAGACAACACAGATTATACTACGCATCTAAAGCAATACAAAAAAGATGTCACCTTTACGATTCATTACTCTTCCATTCACGTGAATTATGAATAAAAATACGCCCTGGGGGCGGGAGGGGCGGGTGGGTGGGTGGGTGGGTGGGATGGGCGGGAGGGAGAATGGGAGGGGGAGGAGGTGAATATTAACGTCGCATTACCGTTTTCTGTAAAGTCTGCTTCAGGTATGTATTTTGCTATAGAGTTAATTAAAATACGTCTCTCGAAGTACCTTAATTAAACTGATAAGTATATGAGAGAGAGAGAGAGAGAGAGAGAGAGAGAGAGAGAGAGAGAGATTTATTAAGAAGATCGAGGGTGAGGTATTACCTAAGAGAAGAGAGGGAGAGAGAGGAAGAGAGAGAAAATTTATCTGAAGATCAAGGATGAATTATCAACACAGAGAGAGAGAGATTTATCCGAAGATCGAAGGTGAAGTATTACCTAAGAGAGAGAGAGAGAGAGAGAGAGAGAGAGAGAGAGAGAGAGAGAGAGAGAGAGAGCGGATCTTTTTCTCGTATCAAAAAGTAGGGCGAGAGAGAGAGAGAGAGAGAGAGCGGATCTTTTTCTCGTATCAAAAAGTGGGCTGAGATTCCTTTGCCTATTTGACAGCGTACAGAAGAAAGGATTCTCATTTTGCAAACCACAAACGTCAGTCAGCCATTTTCCTAACCCTTCATGAGCACCAACCCTCTATAACTCAAACCGAATAAAAATGGTTACCTCATCTTCAACCGTAATTTCCCAATCCCGTCACACGAAATGAACAACAACTACGACCCTACGACGCTCCTAAGCCTAAATCCAACAATCCCGAACATCCTTCTGTCCTTTAGGAGAAAAGAAGAATAATAAAAAAAAAAAAGGATACAAGAAAATGAAGGCCGGCCCTCATAAAATTACCCCTTGGAGAGGGACGATTCGTGTCAGTCAAATTCCTCGAACAATCCCACGCGATAAGAGTGAAAATGTGTCATTTGCAAGTACAATAGAAAACGGGATGTGCGCGTAAAAATATGTCATTTGCAAGTACAATAGAAAACGGGATGTTTGAGTTTGTGAGTGTATGCGCGCGCCACGTACATGTCCTCCTAAATGGAGGGACCATTAGGTCTATCTGGGCACGTCCTTGGGTTACGACGGCGGGGCCCTAAGGAGCATTCCCCCATCATGAGATTCATGGCGTGACCCTGGAGGGCCGATAGCCCTCTTACGGAGTGTCATAATAATGATGTCACTGAAGGAATTATGGGCAGCCCCGCAGGTCTGGTACACAATACATGGGCTAATGTATGCAGTAGATAAGTAGCCCCATGAATGGGCAGGGCTGTGGGCATGGGTGTGGGGGCATGGGGGGTGAGCCGTAGTCTCCTTATTTCTTCGGTCGAAGGTTTGATTTATGGAAAGGAATAAAAAGGAGTTACAAGAGCAAAAAAAAACAAAAAAAAAAAAAAAAAAAAAAAAAAAAAAAGTATCTTGGATTTCATATGTAAATGTTAATATGAATATACACAGCGATTGTACGTCTATGTATAATAAATCGGAGCGTGGAGCTGTATGTGTGTATGGCGGATGTATTTCTCAATAATTTTCTGACAGTACTATTATGATGTATTGCAAAGAATGTGAAAATTGTGAAAATCCTCCAAAAACAGAAACAAACTCACGCATATATATATATATATATATATATATATATATATATATATATATATATATATATATATGTACATGCATACATACATA
>NC_087203.1:42528894-42543894 GCF_015104395.2 Macrobrachium nipponense
AGCAAAAAAACAAACAAACAAAGCAACTTAACCATAAAAAGCTCCAAGAGAAACAACAAACAAAAATTCTGTGGAAAACGACAAACAAACTGGAAGCGGAACAACAGACAAAAGTCGGGGAGACAACTTAAAATCATTAACAAAAACTCGAAGCGAAACAACAAACAAAAGTCGGGGAAACGACTTATAATAAACATTCCGTTCGAAAAAAAAAGAAAAAAAAAAGGAAAATAAATACCGATGATCCCGCGGATCAACAAGCAAATAACATCGGCTAAATACACTTGTACAACAACATAACGCAGCTTTATCCCAGCCGAATTAGTAGGACCAATTTGCCATGAATATCAATCCGCGAACAAATTCGGAAAAACAAGGTTAGGAATTACCTCGATTCCTGTCGGTTTACTCCCAGAAGTCTCTCTCTCTCTCTCTCTCTCTCTCTCTCTCTCGCTCTTTTTTTTATTTATTTTTTTTTTTGGGGGGGGTGGGTGGGGTGGGGAAGAGGGGTTTTCTCTCGTAAAATGAATCAGTTAATATTCTTTTTTTCCCGTTCGAATATTAATGTTATCCTCTCGTAAAATTTATAGGTAAAAAGGAAAAAACCTTAATTTTCCTCTTAAAATGAATTTGTAAAAAACTGTTAGTTTTTCCAATCGTAAATTTTTTTGTTTTTGTTTTTGATTTTAGGCCGGCTTTTCTCTCGTAAAATGAACTAGTTAATATTTTTTCTATTTTAACTTTCGCAAAATTAATAAGTGATCCTCTTGTAAAATTCATAAGTAAAAAAAGTCTTACTTTTCCTCATAAAATGAATTTTGTAAAATAAAATGTTAGTTTTCCTAAATCGTATAACGAATGGTTTGAAAAAATATATAAGTTTTCGCTCTCGTAAAACGAACGAGATAAAAAACTTCTAGCTTTTTCCTTTCGTGAAATTGTATTAAAAAAAATTTTTGTCAGTTTTTCCTCTCGTATAATAAGTAAAAATTTTAGTTTTTCCTCGCATAAAATAAACGAGTCGACATTTTTATTTTATTTTTTTCCTCTCATGATATGAAGAAGTAAAAATATTTTCTTAGATTTTCCCCTCTCGTCTAAATCAACTAACTTTTTTATATATTAGACATATTATATATGAGTAATATAATAGTATCAGGGTATATATTATATATATATATATTATATAAACCAAGTTGAAATTAACTATAATGACAACAACTCCAAGATGTGTAGAAATGTAATATATATTTTCTTATTAACTGAACCAAAGTCATACACTCATGGTCCACAAACATTCATACACACATTCATATGTGTCGAGTCAGTCGTGGGTGAAAACATCACAAACAATGTCAGAAAAAAAATAAAACGTTTAACAAACCCACGTCACAAACCACATACCTGTTGCAGAATGATGAGATACTTTAAACAGGAAATTTAATTGCACCTACCTTACACGTATTGTATAATATTCATCGGCTGGATAACAGCTGTAATTCTCAAATCCACGTACCTGTAAAGTAAAAAAAAAAAATATTTACGTTAGAAACAAAATACAATTTTTACCATCGGTGCCAGAATTATAAAAATGAATTTGAAAACAAGATTTATTATGTCAGTTGTATTATATCATGTTTCACTTGAGAGAGAGAGAGAGAAAGAGAGAGAGAGAGAGATTAATTTCATCTAATAAATTCAATGGCTAATAATGATTAAACTGCTTGAAAAAACACGTGTAACTGCCATCTAGCCATTCCATTTAAAATAAAAATATGTTTAATTTGCTCAGTAGTATTGTACGAGTATCATCAGCTTTACTCCAGAGAGAGAGAGAGAGAGAGAGAGAGAGAGAGTCATTTCAATCCAGTGATTAACTATTGTGCCGGCTTTGTCTGTCGGCCTTCAGATCTCAAAAACTACTGAGGCTAGAGGGCTGCAGATTGATATGTTGATCATCCATCCTCCAGTCATCACACATACCAAATTGCAACCATCTAACCCCAGTAGATCTTATTTAAGGTTAAAGTTAGCTATGCATCGTGCATCTGGTAGCGTTTTCCGGAGGCATGGGACACACCCTCACTCTACCGTATCTCGTGAGCGACTGAGCCTCACTTCAACTGAAACGCTACTCCAAGCGGTACCGGTTATAGCTGTTGGTTTTATACACGTTATACGCTGTACAGAAAACTTCAGCGCATTTTTTCCGCGTTTTATATGTGGAAGATGGCATTTTTCCTCAATTTACTGTTTTTTGTTTCCTGTTACGATTTCCTTTTTTTGTTTCTATTTTTAATACCCAGGCGAAAAGCATACGACCCGAATTGTCCTACGGAATTTCCGTTTCATCATGACACGGTTTACCTAGAAAAAAAAAAAAAGCAAGAACGAAGACCCAAGGGATGTTAAACCTTGTGTTTAGTTCTTCTTTTGTCATTTTACGGTTTAACGCCAATAAACCCCACGACAACCCCACAGGACTTAGAAGACTCATTGAGATTTGAACCTCAACATAAACCAACTCCTGAAAAATCATCCACCGGCCGCACCCGCTAACATGCCCGGGGGACACCCCCTCCTAACCCCACTCCCATGCCAAAACCCTCTCCCCCCTCGAATGCCCAGGTCACAACCCCCTCCCCACTCCCCTTCCACACCCAGGCGACCAACCCCTACATCCCACCCAATCTCAGAAGGACCCCCTACCCCGCTCCGACTCCCAGGGGCATCCTCCCCGCTCCCACTCCCAGGAGGGCCCTCCGTCCCCCTGCCCCATCCTAATCCCAACCGCCCCCCGAAAAAAAAGAAGAAAAAAAAAAACTGCTAAGACCTCGTAAAGCGACCCCTATGATGTCATTTTCGCCCGTTACTGTCCCAAACGTGAATCCAAGGATCTCAACGGGTGGGTCATTTAGCGCTCTAGTCAACATAAGGTCTTGGTGGTCTATTGTTCATTACGTCAGAAGCGGTGTGTCCTTTTTTAAAGGTGCGGGGAAGCCGTGGGCCATTTTTTTTCGGCCTGGTTAACAAAAAAGGGGGATGTGGTGTGTGACGCAAGGCCCGTGGAGTAGTACTTGGAGCATGTCTGAGGTTGTTACGGGCTGCTCTATAAGCAAGAGCCCGTGCTGGCATGAGGCCAACTTGAAATAAAACAACAACGTCTCTATCTATCTATCTATGCGTCCTCATTTAAATATTTCGCTTCTCGCTTTCTTAAAATTGTCATCTTCAAGTTTATTCGCTTTTCAATCTTTACTTCTTCATTTGTCTGGCTTCTCTCTCCGTATTCATAAGATCTTCATCCGTTTATTTCTCAGAGTTTCGTCAATTACATAGTTTTCGTTTTGTATTTCGGATTAACGAGTGACAAACAAAAGGGAAAAAACGGAACTGTTGTACGTGCCCAAACAAACACATACACACACATATATGTACATTGTGTGTGTATATATATATATATATATATATATATATATATATATATATATATATATATATATATATATAGATATATATATATATATATATATGCATCAAATAACGTATTTTCTTTCGGGGAATCATTCTACAAGCAAAAATTCGGGTGTAGTATTGTAGTCCTTTAAGTCCTTTTTGAGCCAATCTGTACATGGAATACTTTGAAACTACAGTAATAAATGCAATAAAACCCAAAAACATGCTGTGGATGAGATACGTGGATGATATCCTGACATTTTGGGATAATAAGTGGGGGTAGTTTAATGAATTCCTCTCAAAATTAAACGCATTAGTGCCCAGCATCAAATTTAAAGTAGAATGGGAAACAGACAACAAAATTCCTTTTCTTGATGTTTTAATAATCAGAGACACGACAGAATACAAATTTACCATATACAGAAAACCACGTTCTCACTTTCATATTCAACTACTTTAGCTATCACGACATTACTATCAAGATAGGTGTAGCTAGCAACCTATTCTTAAGAGCCTTACGAATTTGTTCCCAGATTTCCTGGAAAAAGAATTTGAACTAATTCGCAAGCAACTTTCGTCTTTAAAGTATCCTGACCATATAATTGAGAAGCAATTCAAAAGCAAACGTAATTTTCTACCGACCCCCTAAAGACAAGACCAGAGACACACCCAACAATAAAATAAAAATTCCTCACCTGGAGACGATTAAGAGAGTAACCCACACCCTTGGGAAATCCACCCCTTTTTGCATTTACCTACCCAAACACCTTAGCCAAATCCCTGATTAACGTCCAACAAAAGACATCTCCCAAAGACTCTGGGGTCTATCAGATCCCATGCCAGGACTGTGACCAATCTTACATCGGATTTACAGGTAAATCACTTCCCCAGAGATTAATACAACACAAACCAGTCAGTTAGGTATGGACAACAGAACTCGGCTATTTTCAACCATATAATGAACATAACCATAGAATAACTGGAATTAGTCACGTGTAATTTATAGCAGCAACTGCCGGTACAAGAGTCAAATGATAGAATCGGCCTTAATAAAAGAGAAGCAGGTAATGAACATCTCAAAAGGGGCGTGGATTTCAGATGTCGTCGACGAAGTTTTCATTCAACCAACGCTTAAGAGATTAAAGGTAAGATTATCAGCGGTGGTGACCTAAATTGGCTTACTTGTGGACGGATCTCTTGGTATAAATACCACCTTTTCTGTAAATGTCTCTGAAATATAGTACTTTTCTCTCTACATTTTGGTGTTTTTATGGGCTCCTTTTATTAAGATATATATATATATATATATATATATATATATATGTGTGTGTGTGTGTACGCAATATGTGTATGCTTTATATGTACTATAAGAATATACGCAAACTATGTACACATTTATAAATCACATATAAACAAAGACAACTAACATCATTACACCATTCACGACACAAAGAGAAATTACTAGCCGGACATAAATCTGTCGTGACAGAGAAGACGAATGAGTAGGAGGAGGAGAGGAGGAGGAGGAGGAGGAGGAGGAGGAGGAGGAGGAGGAGGAGTGAGCAATCAAGATTAACATATCAATTGCTATGCTATTCGCCCGACTGATAATTCCTTCCTCAAATGAACTAAGTTAATTATGGTATACCAAGGGGACAGGGCGATGCTTAAGTTACTTTATGCAGATGGCGAAAAAGGAAGGAAGGGGAAGGAAGGAAGGAAGGAAGGAGAAGGAAGGAGAAGAATATGAAAAGGAGACGAAGCAGAGATGGGAAGGTGAAGAGCAGTCATAAAACAGAATTAAAATTGGTAATTATAAGTTGATGAGAAAACGAATTACAAGTGTTTGTACTTACGTCGAAGAGGGAATACGAAGAATAAGAATATGTTGGTGAGAGCATAAAATATGTTGTTGTTAAGAGAATACGTGGAATAGGAATATGTATTTGAGAAAATATGAAGAATAAGAATATGTTGGTGAGAGATACAAGGAATACGAATATGTTGTTGAGAGAATACGAGTAATAAGAATATGTTGAGAGAATACCCCACAAAAAAAAAAAAAAAAAAAAAAAAAAAAAAAAAAAAAAAAAAAAAAATCATATATATATATATATATATATATAGATATATATATATATATATATTATATATATATATATATATATATAATAAGATTATGTTGTGGAGAGAATACGAAGACTAAGAATATACTGTAGAGACGAATAATAAATTAGAATATAACACGAGATATTATAGTAGAATCGCACAATAAAAAAATGCAGATTTCAAAAACTGATAATTAAAAGAATTTAAACTATTTAAAACATACGGAAGAAAACTGAATGAAAATCAAGGAAAAGCAAAACTAAAAAGAAACAAAATCCAACGAATAAGTGAAAAGAAAAAGAGTTCGTCTTTCGCCATAAACACATCAGCCCGGCCTCCTCAGAAGCCGACGATGTAACAAGGGATAATAAATCGCTCTTAATAACATGCACGGAGGAGTCTCCTCTCTCTCTCTCTCTCTCTCTCTCTCTCCTCTCTCTCGCTCTCTTCTTTCTTTTTTTATCTCTCTCTCTCTCCATACCCATCTCTTACTTTTTATCTCTTTTTCTCTCTCTCTCTCTTTCTCTTTATCTCTCTCTCCTCTCTTTCTCTTTATCTCTCTTTCTCACTCTTTCAATCTTTCTTTCTTTCTTTTTCTTTCTCGACATCTCTCTTTCTCTTTCAATCTCTCTCTCTTCCGCTCTCTTTCTCTTCATTTCTCTCTCTCTCTCTCTCTCTCTCTCTTTCAATCTTTTTTTCCTTTTTTTCTTTCTTTCTCTATATTTCTCTCTCTTCCTCTTTCAATGTCTCTCTTCCGCTCTCGCTCTCTTTCTCTTTCAATCTCTCTCTCCCCTCTCTCTTTCAATCTCCGCCCCATTCTCTCTCTCTCTCTCTCTCTCTCTCTCTCTCTAAACACCACCCACCCTAGCGTTCCCCTCCCTGCTTAGGTCGTTCACTTTTCAACGAAACGGCGACAATTCTTCAGCGACTTATTTCAGTGGTTCGCTTCCAATTAAGCGACTTTTTCTTCTTCTTCTACTTCTTTAAAGAGATTTAGGAAGTGACGAAACTACCGAGTTCAATATAAACACGAGTTTGCGCCGGTGACTTTTTTGTATTTCGTTCGGTGGAATGAATTTGTTTGCTTGAAATCACAATGACGCGTGATGTGTCTCGTGTGTAGTTTTGCTTCAGGAAGATGAAACACACACACATACACATTTATATATATGAAACTGTAATAACCACAATGTCCTCTTAACTTCTCAAATTTTTTGCTCGTTTTTTTTTTTGGATACGCTCGTCACTACAAAGCCTTGTGCTCCAACTTCAAAGAAGTTTGAAGAAATGCATATATATATACGTATATATATATATATATATATATATATATATATATATATATATATATATATATACAGAACAATTTACTTTGAGTGAAGAAATTTGCAAAAGGGCCAGAATTAAGAACTTCAGAAATGTGTACAGCCTCCTTCAATCTGATAATGTAGATAACCACCTTCGCCCGTTCCAGAGTCTGATCTACAAACTACCTTTTTTGGCTAACGACCCTCAAGATGTCATTCAGAAAGAAGACCGGCGCTTTGTCCCCGCCTCGAAGATCACAGCGAATTATGGAACGGAATACGACCCAATGACTTGTTCGCATTTCTTATCCTTGTTAATTTTTTGTCTGTTTATGTTTATGTTTATTTGGAATTCTTCACAATACCATGTCTAATTTGCTTAGTGATCAAGTCCACAGGAGGATGGACGAAAGCTTTAAGCTTTGTATATATTTCCATAAATAATTATATTTAGAATAAACAAGGGTATTACTGTGGATCCTTCTATTGATATATATATTAATATATATATATTAATATATATATATATACTCATATAGATATATATATATATATATATATATATATATATATATATATCGATATATATATAACCTTATTGTCTTTATATAAAATGATCACTGACTCTACGGTGTAAGCTTACCATGTTTAATCTAGCAATTACAACAATAAGATAGTTTCTAAGTCAACAGGTAATAAAATCTTCAACAATAGTTGGAACTGGAATTGGAATATAAAATCTAGGCAGGCCAAAGGCCAAGCTTTAGGAACCCGTTAGGTCAGTCAACGCTAAAAATAATGTTGATTTAATTGTTAGAGAGGGTGGAAAGTATGACGGAGGAATTAGAATATGGTCGGAAGTACAATAAAAGGAATGAAAGAGACTGCAGCTAATGGCCTAGGGTACGCTACACAGAACCTTCACTGATGTCTACGGCGCACCGCATGAGGTACACTGAGAGCACTAACCCACTACGGGAGGAATATTCTCCCCCCAAAAATGTAATAACCAAAATGTTATGAAAATTAAAAATGATACAATAAGATTGGATTTACAAATGATTACGACAATAATAAGGAAAACACATGATAACAATTTCCTCTGGACAACATTGGCAATAAAGGAATGTCAGGAATGTTAGGAATAATAATGGCAAATAATATTACCAACTAAAGTTATTTCCTCTTTCAGAAATGGCGCAGTCCTGATTTCGTTGGAACTCTTTGCAAGGAATTTATTTATTGAAAAAGTATCAACTGTTAAAAAAAAATGGTTTTTCATCGCGCGTAACAAGAATTGTTACAAAATTCGAGATTTTCAATACTACGCTGATGGCTATGGTCTGACTAAGTAAACTCTCTCTCTCTCTCTCTCTCTCTATATATATATATATATATATATATATATATATATATATATATATATATTATATATATATATATATACACACACACATATATATATATATATATATATATATATATTATAATGGTATACATATAACATTTTTATAAATTTTTTGGACAATTTTCAAAGTATATCTCTCTCTCCCTCCTCTCTCTCTCTCTCTCTCTCTCTCTCTCTCTCTCTCTCTCTCTTCTATATTAAATTCTCTCTGACACTCTGCAATTTCTGTGCAAACAACACGCTACTCTCTCTCTCTCTCTCTCTCTCTCTCTCTCTCTCTCTCTCACTCTCTCTCTCTCCCCGCCAAATGCAAATGAAGCTGTTTACATCAGCCATCACTGCGACGTCCATTTGCCATATTAAATAAACAAGCTATTCCTACGCAACGGACGGGAACTTAGATAACGAGGAAAAAATACGGACACGTTCGTCTGACGGACGTCTACTACGCTTGATTAAAAAAAAAACTATATTTCTACTTTAAAGATAGAAATTAATCTCAAAATTCTTTTTTATTATCATATTTTAAAGATTGAATAAAAAATTGTCTACTTTTAAGATAATAATCAGATTTCAAAATTCCTTTTTTATATATATCCTAAAGATTAAAATAAGCAAATATCTACTTTAAAGATAGTAATAAGATCTCAAAATTCCTTTTTTATATGTTTTTTAAAGATTAAAATAAAAAATGTTCTACTTCAGAGATAAACATCAATTGCAAAATTATTATATATATAATTTAAAAGATTATTAATAAAAAAAATCCTACTTTGAAGGTAATAATCAGATCTCAAAATTATTTTTATATATATTCTAAAGATTAAATTAAACAAATTTTCTGCTTTATAAATTAAAATCAGATCTCAAAATTCCTTTTTATATATATCTTAAAAGATTAAAATAAATATATTTTTCTGCTTTAAAGATAATTGTCAGTCTCAAAATTGTTCATCTATATATATATATATATATACTATATATATATATATATATATATATATATATATATATATATATATATATTATATATATATATATATATATATATATATATATATAATATATATTGTAAAGATTAAAATAAAAAAAATCCTACTTTAAAGATAATAATTAGATCTCAAAATTTTTCATATATATTTTCAAAGATTAAAATAAAAAATTTCTACTTTAAAGATAATAATCAGATCTCAAAATTCTTTTTTTTTATATAAGTTTAAAGATTAAAATATAAAAAAAATCCTACTTTAAAGATAAAAATCAGATCTCAAAATTCCTTTTTTATATATATTTGAGAGATTAGAATATAAAAAAACTATAATCCTGTTTTAACGATAATAATCAGATCTCAACATTCTGTTTTTTAAATATAATTTGAAATTAAAATAAAAAGTATTTTTTCTACATTTAAATGTGAAAATCAGATCTGAAAATTCCTTTTTATATACATTATAAAGATTAAATAAAATAATTTCTACTTTAAAGATGAAAATCAGATCTCGAAATTCCTTTTTATATATATTTTATAAAACTAAAATAAAAACATTTTTCTGCTTTAAAGATAATAACCAGACCTCAAAAAAAATTTTTTTTTTTATTTGACAGATCATACTCAAATCTCAAAACTGATGGCATCACAAATATTCCTGAACATCTCTAAGCGAAAAAAAAAAAATACAATTAGTATTAAGTGTTTTTTCACGTATGGGTGAATAAAGGGTTTCATTTTGGTCAACAGAACCCGATTTAAACTTATTTTATTATTATTTTATTATTATTTTTTTATTATTATTATTATTATTATTAATTTACTTCAAGGGTTTTTGAAGGACAGACTAACTATTAATGAGAAGAGGAAAACAAGTTATATAGGATAATACGCAATGAAAATTTAATCATAAATATATATCAATTAATCAAAAAGCGCAAAAATAAATAAAACACTCAAAATACACCAGAAAATATTTAAAATACGATTCGAAAATAACCTATAACCATAAATCTAACTTGTTAATATTTTGAAAGGAAAAAAATATTGGATGTCCACATACAAAATTCACTAACAGTGTAAATCAATTCGTAACGTTTTAAATGTTCTGATAAATCCCTGAACCTTAAACTAATACTTATTATCTCCCAAGAGAAATGTCTTTTTGAAAATATCAAATTCCAAAAAAAACTAAATTTTCAATGCTTCTTAAAACTTGAAAAGGTTTTCATTATCTTTATTTAAAAAAAAAACACACCCAATGACTGTAAACGGAAAAGAGAGAGAGAGAGAGAGAGAGAGAGAGAGAGAGAGAGAGAGAGAGAGAGAGAGAGGTGATTAAGTTCATTTCCAGGCTGCTAACGAGCGCAAAAAATTACTGAGAGAGAGAGAGAGAGAGAGAGAGGTAAATAAGTTTATTTCCGGGCGGATAAGTACGTAAAAGACAGGAGAGAGAGAGATAGAGATAGAGAGAGAGAGAGAGAGAGAGGTAAATAAGTTTATTTCTGGGCGGATAAGTGCGTAAAAGACAGAGAGAGAGAGAGAGAGAGAGAGAGAGAGAGAGAGAGAGAGAGAGAAATTTATACGTTTAGTGTTTATTAATGAAGATATGACAGATCCCACTTAATTGGCAACATATGGCAACCCACTCGTTACTCAAGCTATGCGACGTAGAGATGTAAACAGTCGTGTAACCGTCACTCACACGATATTTACGCACGAGGACTTTATAATCTCAGAATATATTGATCTCTACAAACACACACATTTCTTTTAACAAGAAACATTTTGCCCGAGTTTACATCTGAATATATAATCTATAGAGAATATATTATCATTATTATATATAATAGAATAATTATATATATTATATAATTAATATATATATATATAATAGATATAATATATTATATATATAGTATATATATATAGATGTTATAATCTATAAGATAATATATATTATTATATATATATATAAAAACTATGATATATAGTTATTAATATATTAATATATATATATTATAATATCTTATATATATATATATATATATATATAGGATATATATATATAAATATATATAGATTATATATATATATTATATAGATATATATAGATATATATATATATATATATATATATATATAGATATATATTATTATATATATATATATATATATATATATATATATATATATATATATGTATAAGTACATCATTGCACGTATGTTTGAAAAAAGGATATTATATGTCAATAAATTTCCCTTATCTTTTATAAGTAATTAACATGCATACCACAAATAGAGCGGCTATTATAAATATCGAGTATGTGGAAATATTCCCTTTACTATAATATAAATATTCGAGTCTCCGAAAGAAACGATAATAAAAAAATCTGATCATTATTTTGTTAAAAATTCCAGTTGATTTACCAGTAGAGATTAGCAGATTTTTTTTTCACCATTACATCATTAGGAATTCTGTAATGCATTTACTGAAAGAGAACAGAGCACGCTGAACAGATACGAAATGAGAGAGAGAGAGAGAGAGAGAGAGAGAGAGAGAGAGAGAGATGATGGGGACAAGCAAAAAAAAAGTAAGAAAGCTCATAAATTTAATTAAACAGAGGGGGAAAGAAGCCAAAGAAAAGCTAACGAAGTGATAATTAACATGCACAGTTTATGTATATATATACACATATATAGATATGTATATAAATCTCTCTCTCTCTCTCTCTCTCTCTCCTCTCTCTCTCTCTCTCTCTCTCTCTATATATATATATATATATATATATTATATATATATATATATATATATATATATATATATATATTATATATATATATATATATATATATATATATATATATATAATATATAATATACACACACACACGCATATACACACATACCCGTCCAACCATTAAAATCTAGATAAATAAACAGACGAAAAAAAAAAAAAAAAAAAAAAAAAAGCTCACGACATCACGAATCAGATCCAAAACAAAAAAAACTCTCCCTCCCTCTACCTCTCCTCCATTACCTCCAAATACCCTCGAGGAGGAAGTAAATCTGCTTCAAACTAGCCGCCAGGAGCTTTATGGCGCTGCAAGTGATTTTTCGAGTCGAACTTTATGTTCAATGAATGGCTTTAAAAAGCTTAATCGAGATTTATGGCTGGGGACGGATGAGCGAGGTGGGTTAGTAAGGGGGAGGGGGTGAGTAAGGGGAAGGGGGAGGGTGAGGGGATGGAAAGGAAGGGTGGTGAAACATAAAAGGAGGGATGAAGTGCAATTTCTCGAGAATCGAGCTTTTACGTATTAAGAAAGGCTTTATAAAGCTAAATCAAGATTTTTATAATACAAAAAAAGTGGCGGAGGAGGAGGAGGAGGAGGAGGAGGAGGAGGAGGAGGAGGAGGAGGAGTGACAAGAAATTATATAAAGGAAAGAAAAGAAATGGAGAGAGAGAAAAAACACATCAAAGACCCTGAATAATTTTGCCAAGATCTGCCTGAAGTGTTTTAACATGTGCTTCCTTGAGAGAGAGAGAGAGAGAGAGAGAGAGAGAGTTTACCTTTCTCACTCAGTACAATTTCTCGTATCTTGGATTATCAGATTCAGTATAATACACCTGAGGGTTTTTTCATACAAGGTACTCAAGTTTTACGAAAACGTGTATATTAATACAAATCCACATCTTGTGCATATTTCACCTATGTACATTTTAAAGGGTTAATATTGTCTCTTAGAAGATATTTCTCTCTCTCTCTCTCTCTCTCTCTCTCTCTCTCTCTCTCTCAAACCTAAGAGGAAAAAATCACCAACGCTGAGTCAAGACGACTGTTTTCATAGTTCCAGAACGCAAAGAGGAATCTTGGAACTAAGGAATTATGGAAGTTCTGGATTACGGAACGAGGAAATTCTGGAAACTTTGGACTAAGGAGCTAAGGAATTCCTTAGGCTTTGAACTACGGAACTAGGGAATTCGGAAAGCTTTGGACTATGGAACTAAGGAATTCTGGAATCTTTGGACACGGAACTGTGGAATTCTGGAAGCTGGTAATAAATGAATACTAGAATTAGGGAATAACAGAACTAAAGAGGTTTGGGAAAATTAACGACCTCTGGAACTAAGGAGTCCTGGAAAATGAATAACAAAATCAAGGAATACTAAAAATAAAGAGGGGTGGAAACTAATGACCTCTGGAACTAAGCGATCGTGGAAACAAAAGAATACTAGAATCAAGGAATGATAGAACTAAAGAGGGTTGAAAACTAACGACCTCTGGAACGGAGGAGTCCTGGAAAAAAATGAATAACAAAATCAAGAAATAATAGAACTAAAGAGGGATGAAAACTAACGACTCCTGGAACTAAGGAATCCTGGAAACTAAGTCTGGGGCAAACTCTCGTTCCAGGTGGTGAGCGGAGGAGGAAAAGGGGTTCCAGAGTTGCGGCACAATGCTTCGTTAAGTTCACCGTTCCAGAAAACTTTCCAATTAAATATTTCCACTCGCCTGTTCCTGCAATGCAGCGGTTGTAGAGGAGTGGTGGTGGAGTTCATTTGCTTACGCCATACATACATACATACATACATACATACATTCATACATACATACATACATACATACTTACATACATTCGGACGTATGTACTGAAAGCATGCACGCAATATATATGTGTATGTATATATATATATATATATGTATATATATATTATATATATATATATATATATATGATATATATATATATACACACACACATATGTGTGTATGTGTATGATAGTGCCTATGAGTTTTCCAGAGATCTGGAAAGCCAATGGAGTAGGAGTTTTCCAGATTTTGAAATGAAAGAAAACTGTTTCTTTCCCTTAGAAATTCAGAACGGTCAGATTTATCAAACTGTATTCCAGTCATGCTGCTTATCTTTCACTAATAAATTTACGTATATGTATGTGACAATGTGCATATACACACATTATATATAAATAAATATACATAACATACATATATTATATATGCATAGATACACATTATATATATATACCATATATATATAGATATATATTATATATATATATATAATATATATATAATAACAATTTTCATGTAAATATTCTTTCTTTCTTACGCTTTTACCAAAGTCTCTCTCTCTCTCTCTCTCTCTCTCTCTCTCTCTCTCTCTCTCTCTCTCTCTCCCTTCCTGTCCTTCTGAGTAACATCTCATCACCACGCTGGTAAAATATTACGAATAGGGAATGAAAATGAAGAAGCGTAGAGGGATAATAATGAATAAGCGGCTTCACCAAAAACATAAAAAAAAAAACTCCCAACTATTTTATTTTTATCCTTTTCGGAAATTCCGTGAAAAAACGAAACATAAATTAAAGGCCAAATTACCCGAGCAGGGCAAATTTACATTCTGTATCCCCCCCACCCCCCCCCCCCCCGCCCCCTCCCCCGTGGGTGATTTATTCGGCATTTAATGTTCGCATCTTGTTGTTGATAAGTCCCATCTATCTCGGGCTAATTGCACGATCCTGATATACTGATTATTATTTATCACTCTTATCTCATACACGATTTGCCAAAACAGATAAACAGAAAAACAAAAACAATCCACAATCTAACCGCTAACTTGACTTCAAGTTATGTCATTAACGGACGGAAGAGTCAAGCTTGTAAAAGATTATTATGTAAATGATAACTTTTTTTTGTAAAAGATTCGAATC
>NC_087203.1:42553894-42556394 GCF_015104395.2 Macrobrachium nipponense
AGGTTTTGCCGAAAAAAAAAAACAGAATCGCTTTAAAGCTATATATACAATAACTCAAGAAAAATTTTATAAAACAAGAAAGACCAACATGAAAATATGTCAAAGATCAGTATCAAGTAGACACTGATTTCATCGGATATTTTTCCACCCCTAGGGAAAATATCTAAACCATATCAAAAGTCATTCCAGTCTTTCAAAGTGACATACAAAATAAGGATGGGTCTCCGATGACCTTTGCATGAGAAAATACGAAATCTGGAGAGGGACACTACTACGAATAAATGGCGCAGATCCCCAGAAGAAACTAAAGACAGCGTCCCAATGTCTATCTCTTTTTCTCCGAGGTCCTTTTTTGGGTAAATAATAATAATAATAATAATAATAATAATAATAATAATAATAATAATAATAATAATAACTGTGGGCACAATTTTCCGTGTCGAAAATTATGACAATGGTTGCAGGTCCACAATAACATAGCATTAAAGACCACATACTCACATGGTATATTATTGTGGACCTGCAACCAATAATAAGAATAATAATAATAATAATAATAATAATAATAATAATAATAATAATAATAATAAAAATTTTATTTCAGCTCAAGGCCATATACATGGATTATACAAAGTATATCCCACGAATAAACACGCACAAAAGCATCCTTCGATGCCTCGTATACCCTCCGTCACCCATACTCAAATAAGGGCCACTTGCCCAAAATCTACCGCGTACATACCCAACCCTGATACCCTCCAACCCGAAAACTTGGAACTACTATAGTATATCTCACTTCTTCACCAATCAGCCCTACACCTCCTCCTACTTCACACCAACACTCGCCCACCCGCCCACTCACTCACCCACTCACCCACCCTCTCTCCCCGGACTCTTTCGACACCTCCCGAAAGTCTACGTAATTACAGGGCAGAGGGACGCCCAGCTCCCGAAATTAAGAAGGCCAACCTCTCGCCTCGCCATGGCGGACGGCGACGGCGTTTGCCGACTTCACAAAGCTTGGTGGATCACACGATGAAAGCGGAGGCGGCGGTGGTATCGGAGCTTTCTAGAGACGTCATAGTGTGCCCCCTACTCCTTTCGTTAATCCCCCCCCCTTCCCAGCTCACAAACCCAAAGACCCACGCAAGATTTGCTAGAGCCGCCATATTGCTTTCCTTTATACACTACCTTCCGTGTAGCCTTTCCTCCAACCCCATACACCCCTGCCCTCATAAGACCAAACCCCACCCCCAATCCCTCCACCTCCACCAAACCAATACCCCAAGACGAAGGGCGCCAAAGGTACACCCCATCCCCCCCAACTCCCTCACGAGTCCACAGCACAATTCCCTTTGAAGTTGGCGCCGATCATAATTACATCAAAAGAATTCTTCTTTGCCGAAACACAGACACATAAGGTAAAAGCCCTCGAATGCTTATTTGGGTTCGTTCTCCTTCCCTATCATTGTCTCTAATTCTCGAAACAGAAAGAAAGACGTTCCTCCTCCTCCTCCTCCTCCTCCTCCTCCTCCTCCTCCTCCTCCTCCTCCTCCTCTAATGGACCCTTTGAGTTCCAAATCCAAACAGGCGGCATTACAGGATGAAAGCGAGACTTTATTTATGCCACAGTAACATTCGATCAAGTGAAACCATGAATTAAAAATACGCGTCTAGCATATACGTTTCCTTATACATACAAACGACGTTTCTTTACATGCGAGTTAACGTATACATTCTCTTCATTCTAATGTATCTACGATATACATTCTGTTTATTTTGATGTACCCACAACATACATACTATACATTCCGTTCATTCCAATGTATCAACAACATACATTCTGTTTATTTGACGAATCTGCAGGTGTATATGAGTATTACAAAAACAATAAAAACATGCTACCCATAAACATGTACTTAAGGACATTTAGTATTTACAAGCTAACACACACACGCACACACACACACACACACACATATATATATATATATATATATATATATATATATATATAATATTTTACTATATATATATATATTATAAATTATAATATAGAAGTTTGTGTAAATAAAACATACGAACATCTATTATTTTACATGCTAACACAAACACCTTACTTTTTTACATGAACAATATATAAACGTTTGTTTAAAGAACACGTACAGAAGCACTTAATATTAACACGCAAACGGAAACACGTAATTTATTTTCATATTTCATATGTAAAAGTCTGTTTAAATAAGATATAAAGAATTTTACTATTTACAGGCTAACAACACAAATGCGTTGCTTATTTACATATGTAATATATAAACGTCTGTGTAAATGAAATTTATTATTTACAGGGTAAGACGAACACGTTACCTACTTACATATATCTTAAATGTTTTTGTAAATAAGAGCCACTAAAAAAAAAATACTCAGACCTTTGTCTATGCACATACACAAGTTAATATTTATTTACAAGCTAGAAAGGATACTATGTCAATAAACATGC
>NC_087203.1:42561394-42566394 GCF_015104395.2 Macrobrachium nipponense
TGACTCTGCCGCGTCTGTATTCTGTATCTGGTTGAAATACTGGTTATTATTATTATTATTATTATTATTATTATTATTATTAAAAATACATAACAATTTCAAGCAATAACTTCAAAGCAATAAAGCTATCAACAATTTCCATCAAGAAGGATGGCTATTATTATTATTATTATTATTATTATTATTATTATTATACATAACAATTTCAAGCAGTAACTTCTGAACAACAAAACTATCAACAATTCTTTTCACGAAGGACGACCTATTATTATTATTATTATTATTATTATTATTATTATTATTATTATTATTATTATTATTATTATTATCATCATACAAAACAGCACATAACAATTTCAAGTAATAACTTCTGAATAACAAAACTATCATCAATTCCCTTCCCGAGGGACGACCTATTATTATTATTATTATTATTATTATTATTATTGCCAAGCAACAACATCTCGGCAACAACACTATCACCAATTCCTTTCACGAGGAATGACCTATTATCATTTTTATTAATAAAAATATTATTATTATTCAGGCGATAGCTTCTCAACAATGCCATCCTATACTAACAATTCCATTCACGGGAGACGGACAGAATTCCTTCACAGGCATACTGAGCTTCCAAAAGGTCATGAAAACATTCCTTCGGCTGAAATTTTTAAAGGTTCCTCTCACTGAGTCCTTCTCGCGTTCAGAGAAGGACAAGAAGGCCTTTATTGACCTTCTTTGGTCTGAGGATATACTTATTTATATCTTTCATTAAAACTCTCTTTCCTCTTCTTGTCATTACTTAAGGTACATATATTATATATATATTATATATATATATATATATATATATATATAATATATATATAATAATATATATATATATAAATATATATATATACATATATATATAATATATATATATAATATATATATATATATATATATATATATATATATATATATATTATATGTATGTTTACATTTGCACGACCAGTACTTTTCGTCAGGTATGTAAGTACAGTAATATGCATTTAGTGCTTTCTCTCACTAAAAGCACTCTAAAGTTGACCTCACTCTCTCTCTCTCTCTGCCTCTCTTATCCTCCTCTCTCTTCTCTCTCTCCCCAAAGCATTTAAATGTCCCACCCCCCCCCATTCTTATTCCAAGAACATCCACAACTCACCAGAACAGCGACCCCTATCACCCTATTCTTGCCAACCCCCCCATTCGGTATCTCCCTCCCCCCTCCCTTAATCCCTTCCTACCGCCCCCCCCACACACACAAACAACCCACTCCACAAACGCCCCTGCTGCCACCCACGACAAACACCTATTAACAAACACATCCTCTTCAAGGTTTGACCTCCTTCCCTTCCAACCCTCCTCCCTCCCACCCTCCCCTCCCGTAAAGGGCCATCAGGATCACCGTTCATCTCTGCAGGACCCTTTTCGAAGGAATTCCTTTGGATAGGAAAGCTAGCCAGTGCGTAAACCCACATCCACATACCCACACACATACAAACACACACACCACACATACATACACATACAAACACACACAATGTTATATACACTATTCCGTTCGTATGCTTGATTAAGACAGCCGTGTCAAAATAAGCTAGTGACTGATAAGACAAAAGGTAAAATAAGATAAAATAGATTATTATCATGCTACTTCCTGTAATTTTAATCTCATACATTGATCAATATGGGCGTTAGTCCTAAGTACAGTTTTTATGTGGATAATCCAGAGATCGGTCTAAATAATTTATGTAGATAATCCCGAGATAGGTCTAAAAAGTTTAAATCTAACTCGAAAAATATACGAGAAGAAAGAAGAGCCATAAATAAAGCATTCGATAATTTTCAAATAACATAATCATGCTTCACGTAACCTAACCTAACCTCTCCTTATAGAAGTGAAAACCATCATTGTAGTCTTCGGTGGAACCGAACCACTTGACTCCGCTTGTACCGGGATCATTCTCCTGAATAAATAATATTTCGACAGTTTAAAATGCCATTAACAACAATTACAGAGCACTGTGTAATATAAAATCTCAGTAATGTCGGCCAATACTGTCTTAGGTTTTCTAAACCTTACTAAACTTTCTGCTTGTGTGAACTGTTTTAGCACCTTTGCTCTGTTACACTAATGCTATTCTCCTTGTACGCACACATATACATAAATATATCAATTTATATGAATGTATATATATATATATATATATATACACACACATATATATATATATATATATATATATATATATATATAATATATATATATATATATATATATACACACGTCTGCAAGCATTATTTCACCAATAAACGTCAACAGACATCTCGCTACTTCCGACACTCTACCCAAAACCTTTGAGGGCGTAACAGTGAACTTACGTTTACACAACTTACCAATTAAAAATCAGGCGCACGCAAAAAAGCATAGGTACGAAATATACAAACCAAATAACGCAAAGGCCGTGTGGAGGACTTGTTGAATTTTTAAAATGCTCCATAATTCAAAACGTTGAGAGAACCTTGATACAAAAGGATTCCGTGATGAGCCGCGGAAGAATGCAAACACATCACTTTCAGGAAATGGAGAGAGAGAGAGAGAGAGAGAGAGAGAGAGAGAGAGAGAGAGAGAGAGAGAGAGAGAGAGAGAGAGAGAGTTACGAATTACTGGTTACAAAGTATGAGGATAATAATATCTAGCCTGAATTATCTCTTTCCAAAAGAACACCATATTATTCAAATTTGTGTGTACGTATCCATCAGTCAATCTATCTATATAGAAATGATATATATATATATATATATATATATATATATATATAATATATATATATATACACATACATATATATATGGGGATATAATCCACAATGATGTAAAATCCTTATATAGTTATATAAAATATATATTTCTTATACAGTAAATTATATCATTCGACCATCAGCTGTGGTCTTGTTCAGGTATAGAAGGGAGAGAGAGAGAGGAGAGAGAGAGAGAGAGAGAGAGAGAGAAAGAGAGAGAGAGAGAGAGAGACCACAGCTCATGGTCGAAAGCTTTCAATTTACTGTACAAGAAATATATTTTTTTGATATAACTACATATGGATTTTACATCATCGTGTCTGGACTATATCCCCATTTACTTAGAGGTACGACATAGTACCTAACTACTGCATATATATATATATATATATATATATATATATATATATATATATATATATATATATATATATATATATATATATATGCAGTAGTTAGGTACTATGTCGTACCTTTTAAGTAAATGGGGATATATTATATATATATATATATATATATATATTATATATATATATATATATATATATATATATATATATTATATATATCATACATACACACTGAATGATATTAAAAGTAAACTAGATCCGGGAAAAGATAAAGAGTAAATTGGGTTCACAGAAAAGAGAATCTTAAACCAGGAGAACAGCTTCCACTTCCTATAACCCTCTAAACAACTTCCTCCGACCTCTCTCTCTCTCTCTCTCTCTCTCTCTCTCTCTCTCTCTCCGTTCCCATGTTGATTGGATCTACTTTAAAGGGTTATTCTAATTCAATTACGAGTTTAAGGAGAGAGCCTTGTGAATCAATAGGGGCACAAACACCATCCTCACTCTTCTCTCTCTCTCTCTCTCTCTCTCTCTCTCTCTCTCTCCTCTTCTGTCTGCCTGCTTGGCTGTCTGTCTGTCTGTCCCTTTTTAGTGGTCAGCGTCCCCCCCTACCTCTCTCTCTCTCTCTCTCTCTCTCTCTCTCTCTCTCGTTTTCCAGTCATTCAGTGCAAACATTAAACATTGTCCAGACGTTACAACGCCCATAAAAGCAACTCCTGCTTCTGCCATTTTTAAGGGGATTGGGTGGGGGGTGTGGGGGGGAGGGGGTTGTAGGGAATACGGAGAGTGGCCAGGGGGGGGGGGTCGGGGGGGGGGGGGGGGGGGGGGGGGGGGGGGGGGGGGGGGGGGGGGGGGGGGGGGGGGGGGGGGGGGGGGAAGCTGGTTATCGAGAACGGCATTTTTCTGGAAAATGCCCATTGCACGCCCCACTCCTGGTATCGGGAACCAGCCGCTGATACCAGGAACTACAAACTGCCTCCCGCGTGTTTGCTGTTATCTGCGCTCTCTCCCTCTCTCTCTCTTAAAGGTTTACTACAGTTATTGGATCTGTACACTGCAGTGAAAAGGGGAGGACCAACCGCTGAAGGATTACCCTGATCAAATGGCAAATGCGTAACGAAGAGAAAGGAGGAGGTATCCGTCATGGGGCTGTGACGTCACTTTGGGAACGTGACGTCATCAGTGACGTCATTATGACGTGGTGAAAGGTGTGTTTCAAGGGAGGTGGGATATTAATTGAATTTTATGTGTTGATTAATTTTTAAACAAAGATACTTTTTGAGTTGAAGATCCGCTGCCTGAATTGTGAAGAAAATAATAATAATAATAATAATAATAATAATAATAATAATAATAATAATAATAATAATAATAATAATAATAATAATAATAATACAATGAACACTTTCGCACTCTCACAAATTTATTGCATCTAAAATAACATAAAGGAATAACATAAAGGAAAAAAAGGAATTTTTAAGAAATGAAAATGATTGCAATCCATCAGCAAAAAAAAAAAAGTAAAAATAAATAAAATAAGATAAAAAATAATATAAAATAAAATAAATAAATACAAACCTACACAAAAAAAAGCACACTTCCAGAGATTCCATTCTGACAAAACAAGTAAGACCGGTCATCCAATTGTTAACATTTGACGAGAGTAGAAAAAGTGACATTTATCTCTCACAGCTCCTAAGAATGACAGATCAATAAGGTTAAATGAATGAAGAACTATGTAATAGCCTTCGATTTTACAATTATTTTAATCATTCAATAAAAATCAAACAAGAGTCGCTACTTTCCAACATACCAATAGATGTCT
>NC_087203.1:42576394-42578894 GCF_015104395.2 Macrobrachium nipponense
TGTGTGTGTGTGTGTAGAGAGAGAGAGAGAGAGAGAGAGAGAGAGATGAGTTGAACGAGAGAATATTAAAGGGTTGAACTGAGGAACGAGAGAGAGAGAGAGAGAGAGAGAGAGAGAGAGAATATTAAGGGGTTGAATTAAGAAAATGAGGAACTTCAGAGAGAGAGAGAGAGAGAGAGAGGAAGCAAATTCTAAGGGGGCAACGAGGGATAAAAGGCTTCTGTTGTCCATTATTCCTATATAATCTGCCTTCAATGAAGTGGCGATCTGCCCCATCCCTGGGTACAACCTGTTCTCTGTGGCTCTTTTTCGTTTCCTTTATTCAAATTGCAACTTACATTATAAACTGGCGAAGAAAGGGAGTTGGAGTGGCTGGACAGCAAGACAGAGCTATACGGAAAATAACAACGGAGGTACAGTAAAAGGAATGAAAGGGGTCTCAGCCAGGGGGCCGAAGGGACAATGCAAAGAAGCTTGAGTAATGCCTACAGTGCGCCGCATGAGGCGTCCTGAGGGCGCTATCTCTTTACGGGGATTTTTCACTGGAATGTTCTAGACAATAGAAATCATTATTCCCATCATTATATAAATACCTTGATGAACATGAACGTGCCGATGTGTTCGCATTTTTCAAATTATTTTTTCGATTTATTTATCTTAGTTTTAACAACGTTCAAATTCAAGTTTTTACAAAAATAATGAATTTTTTCATTATACAAAATCATAGTCCTCTGTTTCCTTTTCCCCCATCTTCTCTGATTTCTATACAGAACTGAATAAAAGATTTTTTAAATTATACAAAATCAAAGTTCATCTGCTTCCTTTCTCCCATCTACTCTGATCTCTCGACAGAAACGAATAAAAGATTTTTTAATTATACAAAATCATCGTCCTCTGTTTCCTTTCCCCCATCTTCTCTGATCTCTATACAGAACAGAATAAAAGATTTTTTTTTAATTATACAAAACAAAAGTTCTCTGTTTCCTTTCTCCCATCTTCTCCGATCTCTCTACAGAACTGAATAAAAGAAATAAAATAAAAATAAACAATGTAAATAAAAGAGAGATTCCATTGACCGTTTCATTACCGACAGTTATTGCAAATGTAATTACCACAGGACGATGCGCATTCCATTTTCAGAGAAAAAGAACCACCTAACAGAGAGAGAGAGAGAGAGAGAGAGAGAGAGAGAGAGAGAGAGAGAGAGAGAGAGAGTTAAGATAAAATGAAAATTTAGGTAGAGAAATAAATTAACAAATGTGGTTCGTAAAGAGAAGAGAGAGAGCAATAACATCTCTCATGCAAGGAGGGAAAACTCGTTTAATGGTGTGTTTTGAGAGAGAGAGAGAGAGAGAGAGAGAGAGAGAGAGAGAGAGAGAGAGAGAGGGAGGGTTGCCTGCTTACTGCAGGATTATGAACAGGGTACGCAAACCAGAATTAATTACAACTAGACCATTACTGAAAACAGTTACCTTGTGCAATAAAGGAACGTGTTACGCTCAACGATGAAGGTTAAATTCCAAAAGAGAAAACAGAGAGAGAGTTGACTAACACAGAGAGAGCCGACTCAAACACGCGCGAGATATAGAGAGAGAGAGAGAGAGAGGAGAGAGAGAGAGAGAGAGATATATATATATATATAATAAATAGAGCGCCTCAGTGGCGAGGTTCTATGGTGTTGTCCCACCTCGGTGGTCGCGGGTTCGATTCCTCGCATCCATGATAGCATAGATGTGTACTTCTGGTGATAGAAGTCACTCTCGACGTGGTCGGAGTACGTAAAGCCGTTGGTCCCGTTGCTGAATAACAAACTGGTTCCAGCAACTAAAAGCACCATACAAACACTATATATATATTAAATATACATATATATATATTACTATATATATATATATATATATATATATGTGTATATACACATATATATATATATATATATATATATATCATGTATATATATATATATGTATATATATATATATATATATATATATATATATATATATATATTATATATATTTAACTTGGCGACAACTTGTGAGGAATCTACTTGCAATCAGGTAGCTTGAATCTCTACATCATTTAGCGCATTGGTAAAAGTAACTAGCAGTTGATAGGGCTTAATTTGATAGCTAACAACTTATTATAGGAACGAAGGACTCTACAATTTTGGCCCAAGGCCAAGCGCTGGGACCAATGAAGTCACTCAGAGCTGAAACGGAGACTTAGTCGAAAGGTTTGAAAGGTGTAACAGGAGAGGGTGGAAAGTCAGATGGAAGAAAGAGAATATGAACGGAGGCACAGTAAAAGGAATGAAAGGGGTTGCAGTTAGTGGATGAAGGGACGCTGCAAAGAACATTAAGTAATGCATACAGTTCACCTCATGACGTTCACTGACGGCATTATCGTGCCCACTATGGGGAACTTGTTAAGGAAATATAGAGTAACACAAGCACGCATCTGTCTTTAGTCTAAAGGCCTCAAACCTTCCGAAGTCAGC
>NC_087203.1:42583894-42586394 GCF_015104395.2 Macrobrachium nipponense
AAAAGAAACTGCATTAGTCCACTGGAGCAAAAGAAACGGCAGTAATCAGCTGCAGAAAAAGTAACAGCTGTAGTCAACAACAGCAAAAGAAACAGCAGTAGCCAACAGCAGCAATCAACAGCACCAAAAGAAACAACAGCAATAGCCAACAGCAACAGCCAACAGCACCCAAAGGAAACAATAGCAACAGCCAACAGCACCAAAAGAAATAACAGCAACAGCCAACAGCACCCAAAGAAACAACAGCAACAGCCAACAGGACCAAAGGAAACAACAGCAACAGCCAACAGCACCAAAAGAAATAACAGCAACAGCCAACTGCAGCCAAAGAAACAACAGTGCTCAACACCAGCAGTCAACAGTTGCCGTAGTCAGCCCACATTGGCCCAAAAGCCCGTCCTGAGGAACCCCACCAGGCGAGCTGAGAGAGCGAGAGACTCATTACAAGGCATTCCTTCATTTCTGCCTTATTGCGAAGTGCAGTAGAAAATCCCTATTTAGTGCCAGACTTTGTGCATAGCTGTGAACGAGGACCTCGCGTGATTGCTGGCCTGTAATACAACCCAGCCAGCTAGTAATGAAAGTATAAATGATGGATTACATTAATCTCAGGGATACCACCAACCGCTCTACTGCTACGCTAGCCAGCGAAGTAAGAGGCGAGGGGGGGACCCCCCGTCCCCCGCCCCGCCCCGCCTCCCCTTCTAGAGGGTTTGGAGGTTAGTGGGGGAAGGTTATGGGGGTGGGAGGTAAGGGGGAGGGAGGGGAATATTCTGTTTTTTCGATAACGTCGTTATGGGAAGATTCTGTTTACTAGGTACACCATTACTGCATGACCCTGTTCCTTAGATACGGAAGTAGGGCAAGAGTGTTTTGCATTGTATTATTATTATTATTATTATTATTATTATTATTATTATTCAGAAGAGGAACCCTCTTCATATGAAACAAGCCCACAGGGACCACTGACTTGAAATTAAGCTTTCAAATAATATGATGTTCATTAGAAATACGTGACAGACGGTAATGGGAATTACAGAAAGAAGAGATCAGTTATTAAACAGACAAATAGATAACAAAATAGCAAACAAATCATGGGCAGATAATCTCTTCAATAATCCATCATGAAAGATAATGTCTTCAATAAATCATCATGGGAAGACCAATTTCTTCAGTAATTCATCATTAGAAGATATCTTCAGTATATCATAATGGGAAGATTTCTTCAACAAATCATCATGGAAGATAATTTTTTCTATTAATCATTATGGGAAGATAAATTTCTTCAACAAATCATAATAGGAAGACAAACGTCCCCATTAACTCATCATGGGAAGATAATTTCTTCAATCAATCATCATGGGAAGATAAATTTCTTCAACAAATCATAAGGAAGACAAACGTCTCCATTAACTCATCATGGGAAGACAATTTCTTGAACAAATCATCAAGGGAAGAGTTGGGTTTCCTCCCTCCGTGTTTATAGGAACTTCGTCTCCAGGAGGTCGTTGCTGGAGAGCAGTTTCTTTGGTACGTGGTCTTTCTGTTTATCTTTTATGTCCCTATGGGAGGCAGTTTTCTCTGGTACGCCTTTGTGGGAAGAGCTCGAACTTTACGCTCCTCTTTGGCAAAATTTATTGGGAAACAAAGTTTTGAGTCGCGGGATATTATTATTATTATTATTATTATTATTATTATTATTATTATTATTATTATTATTATTATTATTGGTGAAGAAATTCCACAATGGCGTAGGTGTAAATATATAAATATATTATTATACATTTTGTAATTTAATTCTAAATATATTTACACCCACACCATTGTGGATTTCTTTAACTGTTTAGTGACCCAAGATGTTATGAGATAAAAAAATTATTATTATTATTATTATTATTATTATTATTATTATTATTACTTATTATTATTATTTTATTATTATTATTATTACGTAAAAGGAATTTAAATTCTGCCGAAATTTAAATAGATTTATTTTCCTCTTTTAGTCGAAATCACTAAAAATGAGTAAAGAGCGTTATCTAAACCGCTAAAGCAATTCTAAATACTGTCTTGTCTTTTTTATTGTTATTAAGAATACATTAGTTTACGTCCTATGGGAAATTTTGTGCTCAATTTGCATATTAAGATCTATATAGATATATATATATATACTATACTAGATAATATAGCGGTATGGTACTATAATTTATAATATATATATATAAATTATAAAAAAAAAATCTATATAATAGAATATAATAATAATATATATAATATTAGTTTTAATCTATTTTCCAAAAAATTAAATTTATTTTAATCAAGACCAAATAAAAATAATCTGTATGGGGAAAATTAAATGTTAAAATCATTAAAGTCAAGCAAATATCCCATAGACGGACCAACGCTTCTGAAACATGGCATAGTGTAGAACCTTTACGGTTGAATATTAAAAACTCATTACAGCTTTAGAAATATTACCGAAACTTTCACGCTTTAATAT
>NC_087203.1:42595627-42608127 GCF_015104395.2 Macrobrachium nipponense
TCCATAATGACTAGCCCTTTTCCTGTCCCCCGTGACCTCACTCACTGACCTACATGACCTTGTCGGAAAGATCAAAGGCTGAAAACATGAGTGATCTCAAAATTAATTTATAGTTTATTGAGAGTATTTTTTTGGAGGAAAAGGTCAAGATGAAAAAATACTATCTCTTAAGAGATCTACGAAGTCATCCTCCAAAATTGAAGTTATATTTAAGAGAATCATTTACTCTAATATAATAATAATAATAATAATAATCAATAATAATAATAATAATAATAATCCAATAATAATAATAAGGAATTATTATTATTATTATTATTATTATTATTATTTGTTATTATTATTATTATCGGGTTGTTTTTAAAAATTCACAATTTCTACAGTAAATGTGGATGGGATTCTATGTAAAAATTAAATGGTCTTTTACATAAGTAAAACAATGTACTATATAACTGTAGATTTTTATTAAATAAACTGTTTCTCACGAGATTGTAGATTTCTTAGAAATAGTAATAATAATAATAATAATAATATCTCCCTCCAGGTATGATATCGACTACAGCAAGATCATCGGTAACAACAAAACGACGGACAAACACGACAATGATAATAACAGTAATAAGAATAAACGTGAAATAAAGGAGGCCACATTTTCCTCATTTATTCCAAAAAGACAGCAATCTCGTCCCGTCTGACATGGTCGTCAAGGTATCCTCTTCCCCCACTTCCCTCCTTTCCTACCTTTCCTCCTCCACTTCCCTCCCCCTCAATTTCTCTACCTCCCTCCCTCCCTCCCCCTCCCCTACTTCCCTCCAATCCCTCCCTCCCCCTCCCCTACTTCCATCCATCCCATAGGGGCCCTTTCCAAGTACGGAACGGTGCCATAAATTCGATATTATGGCTCTCGGTATTAAAGGGTTTCGTCACGGAAAAATGGCCCTAAATATACCTCTTAATACAAAGGGCGACCCCTAATAAGCTCGAGTTAACAACCAATCCATAACAGAGCGCGGCTGAGTTCGTAGCAGACTTCAATGTGGCCTGACTGTTTGTCTTCTGTCTGTCCGTCTGTCTCTCTTCCGATACAGGCGATATATACATTCTAAATATTAAGTCTGTCTTTCGCTTGGGATAAGTTTAATTAAACAGGTTCCGTATATTCTGAAGTGACTTGTTTTTGCATATGTTTATGTCATTCACTACGGGCTGCTCTAGGAGCAAGAGCCCGTGCTGGCATAAGGCCACTTAATCTCAAACAATAATGATGTTGCTCACTTCTGCTTGGAATGAATATATACGAAAATACTTAATCTCAAACAATAATTATGTTGTTCTCTTCTGCTTGGAATGGATATATACGAAAATACTATGTCACTTTCCACATGCATAGATTTTTCACACTGGTTCCCTGTATCTGGAATAGACTTACAACGCTCTCATACTGGGCTTTGAATAAACTTGGTTTATGTCACCTTACGCTTAAAACGAATGTACTAATTTCCAATTCGTTAAATAAATAAAGTTTGCATAAGGACATAATTACATCCGATGTATTCATATATTACGCAATTCATAGCAGTAGTAAAGTTACATGAAAGATACTGAAATGTCGTGTGAAAAAAATACAGCGAAAAAAAGAAAAGGAAAATTATGTGCATGAAATATCATACAGATATATCCCAAAGCATTCCTGACAAACTGTCTGTGAAATATATATATATTATTGATATATGTATGTATATATATATAATAAATATATACGTATATACACACACACACACACACACACATATATATATATATATATATTATATATATATATATATATTATATATATATATATGTAGGTGTGTGTGTGTGTGTATATACACACTATATATATGAGGGTCTTAACCAAACGGTTCTATGCACCTCTAAAGTCAAATACACTTCCAGATCAAACTACTGCTTATTCACTGTGAATAAGATAGTCTAACCATAAGGAAAAAAATGTGGCAATTCAGAATGAATGAACACAAACAAGAGACTAACAGGTCAGCTAACTGTCAAATAAATTGAATATAATATCCTGAAAAGATTTAATCACGTAGAACGAACCATAATAAGTTTGGATGGGGCATTTTAAATAGCCCTCGTCAATTCTTTACAATGTCTCTATTACGAAGAAACAAACATTGATAGAAGGAGAGGGATGAAGCAACATTAAAACAAAGTTTATCTTTAATCTATATAATGCAGTTGGGTCATTTATCACGAGGGAAGGGCGTGATACACCCAACATAGCCTTGGCGGATTCTGTCACATTTAAACAAACTTTGGAAACTCGCTAAAAAAAGACAAACACCCACACTAAGTAAGAGGACCTCTCTCTCTCTCTCTCGTCTCTCATCTCCTCTCTCTCTCTCTCTCTCTCTCTCTCTCTCTCTCTTTAATTTAGTTACCAAACTATCAAATTTATCTCTCTCTTATTTAGTTACCTGTGTATTAAAAAAAATTCCTTTCCATTATAAAACGAAAACCCCACTCTCTCTAATTTAGTTACCAAACAACCAAATTTCTCTCTCTCTCTTATTTAGTTACCTGTGTATTAAAAAATTCCTCTCCATTATGAAACGAAAACCTCTCTCTCTCCTCTCTCTCTCTCTCTCTCTCTCTCTCTCTCTCTCTCTCTTTAATTTAGTTACCAAACTATCAAATTTCTCTCTCTCTCTTATTTAGTTACCTGTGTATTAAAACAATTCCTCGCCATTATAAAACTAAAACCTCTCTCTCTCTCTCTCTCTCTCTCTCTCTCTCTCTCAAATAAAAAATGGAAAATTCGTTTATTATTTATTAGACAACAAATCCTTCTTACCTTTGATACTCAACGTCCAGATTACAATCCGATCCCACACAGCAAAATCTTACCTGAAAATAAAATAAAATTCTATAAGTTTCTTATACAGGCTTAGATGGTATTAGTAAATGCGAAAATATTCGTGTAAATTTCTTACAAAGGCTTAGATGGTGTTAGTAAAATTCTTATTATGATTTCTTTTGAGTGTATTAGCGTAATTCTCTCATCGTTTCTTAAATTAATGCATCTGTCAATAATGAGAATATTGTCTTATTTTTTTCATTTTTATTTACTTAATCTGCTCTCATGTTGGGTCATTTATTTATATTCATACGTTATTTCATCTGAATTTTTCTACAATTACTCACACATGTTTTCAATTCTGTGGAATATACCTAGGCACGATAATATCTTTTTGGGTTATTTCATATGCACATACAATATAACAAAGTATAATGCATTACAATATAACAAAGTATAATGCATTACATGGAAAGGCGCCGACAGGAAAAAGGCCAGAAGGAAAAGCGAGAAAGTAGGAGAAGGATAGAACTGGAAAGAATTGGAGGCCAGGCAAGAGAATAAGAGTTAAGAAGAAAAAACCAAAAAATAGAGAAGAGAGGAACTAGAACCAGAGAATAAAAAGAGCGCGATAAAGATCACGGGAAAGGAGACAAACATAGGCGGTGTGAACACCTGAAGACGTATTTATCAAGTCTCTTGAGAACAGCTAACACAGCACCACCACTGCCGTGTGCCGTGACAGAAACTTCTCGGGAATTAAAAAAATAAAGCAGGAATTTAACGAGGTTAGAATCTTGATATTGTTTTTAGAATTCGCACCAAGGGTCGTTTGAGAATGAGCTGCTTTAAAAAAACAAAAGAACAAATACAAGACGAAGAAAGATATTTTTCCTGCAAAATGCATAATAGCCACTCATAAATCTTATTTTTTCCTCATATTTTTCACAGTTGGGAAGACAGTCTTCGAAGTGAACGGATCTATCAAGCATCATCCAACCATAGTATGTATGCAAGTACCTTAGGTCGCCTCTTCGCGATCGAGCGGTCGTCACTGGCCCCTTTCCTAAACAAGCGACCATCACACAGAGGCCTTTGGCGGACACGCCCCTGCAATATCTATGGAGAACGGTATAGTCTCCTTTCTATCCTCGGCCTATTGTTATGCATTACCTGGTCCTGTTCCGCGTCTACATGGAAGCTGTTGTTGACGTTTAAACGTTGTGTGTGAAACCCGACCAGTTCGGGTCAAAGACGAATTTGACGGGAAATCATTTTCGCTGGATTCACTGTATCTATCCGAGTATGATTTTGCATTTTGTTATCCTTTACTAATGCAGTTGTTAGTTATTTGGGCAGTTTATTCTTATAACCAATCGAACTGTCACTAGCAGCATTAAGAAAGTATGCTCAGAAGGAAAATCAGGAATAGGTAATTATTCAACAAAGGAAATCAATCAATAAAAAAAATAGTTTAGAAGGAAGGCCTGTGTACACTGAAATCTGTCATATATCATGACTGGGTTGAGTATAAGTAGAGACAAATCTCAGAAATGAATTAATTGAAATATGATGGGAAAGTATTCAAGTATTTCCCTCTACTGTTCCTTAAAATGGGCATTTATCTTTCAGCTTTTGTGAAACGTTTAATCTCGATTGCCTATTTTATCGATAAGACGTTTTCTTCCTCTGGAAGAGATCTCAGGTTTTCTTTTAAGGCGTTACAATGTTACAGATGGTTCAAATAAAAATAGTGAATAAAATGAGTTAAAGGTAACAAAAATCAAAAGAGTAGAAACAGAGTAGCAGTAAAAGGAAGACTTTTAGATAAGTTACCTTCATTCACCTTTGAGCAAAATGTCGGACCATTCGAACTTCTTTCACTCATTCCAGGCTTCTTTCCTATTGTCCAGAACACCTCGTGTTTTTTTCTTCTTCTTCTTTCCAGCAGCTTAAATGTGGCACCATTCGAACTTATTTCGCTCATTCCAGCTCCTTCGTACCGTTTCCAGACGTGGATCTGGAACGAGCGCCCTCTCATTTTGTCTTTTCCTTTGCCACCTCCGCAAACTTCCGAGGCTGTTTTCGGGCCCCTTGGCCACACAAACAACAAACAGCATCACCTGCGTTCCATTTCCCGACGCACAAGAGGCCGCCCCCACCACCACCAGTTCTTGCTTGCGCCGCAGAAGGCAAGAGGAAGAATTCCCCGAAAACCATTTCCCCGCGAGAAGGCAATTTCCAGAAGTGCGCTCTGCTCGCAGGAAACTGGGAAGCACAAAAACTTGTAAAGAAAATGATCTGGTTCGGGAAAC
This sequence comes from Macrobrachium nipponense, assembly GCF_015104395.2. Classification (NCBI taxonomy): domain Eukaryota; kingdom Metazoa; phylum Arthropoda; class Malacostraca; order Decapoda; family Palaemonidae; genus Macrobrachium; species Macrobrachium nipponense. Next base: position 42,600,800 of record NC_087203.1, read on the forward strand.
TGGAAGCACAAATCTTTTTCCACCGGTGCTTATTAGCAAAAACGTTCCCCACCAACTTTAAACTGAATTTCTGTTGGCTGGCCGGCTGGTGGCGTCCGTCGCTTCTGAACAACAAACGTTTTTGGTCACTTTTGCGTCGCAGTTGAGGGGATATTTGTGTCATGCTGATGAAGGTATGAGGAGGATCTGTCACGTGACGAGTTTGAAACGTTTCTTTGGATAGCCACCGAGATTTTCAAAAGGACATAGGACCTAATGACATATCAGACTCCAGCACGTATGCCTTTTAAAGATAAAAGCGTCTTTGAATTATATTCACGAAATGTCTGGAATGAATTGATTCATTTCCATAACTCCAGATGATCCCCTATTGCTTATAAATTGTCATTACTGAAAGGCAGGGAGAATATTATCTGCGTCCGTATCCTTAAAAACCAAATATAGTGACGAGTCTCCAGCGACGATATTTTATGCCTCCCTTCCTAGAACTGTCAAAACAAACTTACGTGACAACAGAAAATAAAACGGGAAACATTTGAAATAAAATGGGAAATATAAAGAAACACTAGATTCGCCGACTGTCAGTCTGTGTGTATATACTCCCTCGCGGCTGACGTTTATAATGACACAGGACCCTTAAAAACGCGAAGGGAAGGAGCCAAAAGATACCATTTTGTTGTGGGAGGGAAGCAGGAGTAACCCGCCCACCCCCATCCAACCCCCACCCTTATTGCCCGTCGGAGGGAAAAGGTCTCTCAAGCAGAAAGGAAATTAAGTGGCGAGGAAGGAGGAGGAGGAGGAGGAGGAGGAGGAGGTGGTTTTCAGAATTCTGTGTTTCAGATCTACAACCGGATGATGAGGAACATCTTCGATTATGAAGATGATCTTGATGAAGATTATCTTCGACTATGAAGATGATCTTTTTGGTTATATAGTCAATAGGGTTTCTGAGGTAAGGTTATTCTATAATACTCACTCTATCTATCTATCTATCTATCTATCTATCTATCTATCTATCTATCTATCTATCTATCTATCTATCTATCTATCAAACTGTCATCTAGAAAAAATATATATAAAAACCTACCTCCTGTAACGAAAATATATCACTTTCTGAATACTGTAATACTAGAATTCTAAGAAAGCAAGCTGCTCAAGAATAAAGTTGTTTTGCTCACATAGTTAATGGGGTTTCTGAGGTAAGGTTATTCTATAATACTCTATCTTATCTATCTATAAAACTGTCATCTAGAAAAAAAAAACCTGTAACGAAAATAAATCACTTTCTGAATACTGTAATACTAGAATTTTAAGAAAGCAAGCAGCTCAAGAATAAAGCTGTTTGCTTGTTTTAACACAACAGTATGGAAATCTGTGGAGAAAGCAAAATAAATACGTACTCAACTTTGACAAAAGAAAGTGAAGCGTAACGCACACACACACACTCAAAGCATTCACGAAGTGGGAGAAGGTAGGGACTATCATCTTTAAGTTTTTTTTTTTTTTTTTTTTTTTTTTTTTTTTTTTTTTGTCTTCTCTAACTAGATGAATTTTTATTACTTCAACACAGACTCTATTCCAGTGACTATATCTATGGAAGTTTAAAGACGTAGTTCCATAGGGACAGCATTCATAGCTTCCAGCATCCAATTACCATTTCTAATAAATAATGCGATGGAATGAAAGTAAAAAAAAAAATGTAATCCCACTGCGTTGGAGAATTCTTGAGACCAGCATAAAGGACTAAAAATAATATTCTTACCTGTAAATAAATAAACCTAGGTTTCTTGTTTTGGAACTTTTCTTCGACTTGACAGTAAGGCTTGCAATGATACTCTTTATGTTCTAAGGGGTCCACAATAATAAAAATGTTAAAAGTTCGTGTATAATTTATAAACACTTTGTAAAAGCTTTCGAATCCTTCCCTGAGTTCATCTTCAGACCAAAAAATGATAAAGAGTTTTTCCCAAATACTGTATTTATTCTGTAGCCAACACCGAACAAGGACCAAAATGGTCAAACCAAATGAAGTCATGAGAAAAACATAAATCCCAATTTTTAAATAGAAAAACAACCTGTAACCAAACAGATTGTGATAAATGAAATGGCAATTTAAAGTTTGTCAAAATAAATGCTATTGAAATAATATATTTTTTCTTTTTTTTAACCACCTGACTCTTCCCCTTGCAGGATATTGCACCAAAGGATATTATCCTTTTTGGGAAAAGGATGTAGTAGGATAATATCCTTTTGGGAAAAGGATGTAGTAGGATATTATCCTTTTGGGAAAAGGATATAGTAGGGCGGTATCCTTTTGGGAAAAGGATGTAGTAGGATAGTATCCTTTTGGGAAAAGGACGCAGTAGGATATTATCCTTTTGGGAAAAGGATGTAGTAGGATATTATCCTTTTGGGAAAAGGATGTAGTTGGATATTATCCTTTTGGGAAAAGGACCCAGTAGGATATAATCCTTTTGGGAAAAGGATGTGGCAAGATATTATCCTTTTGGGAAAACGATGTAGTAGGATATTATCCTTTTGGAAAAAGGATGGTGACTATATGTCCCTCTCCACCGTGGCCGAAACCCACCATAATCAACTACCTATCAGGGACATCGACCCTTGTTCAGGTCTAGAGAGGCACGGTGGATTTTCCAGAAAACTGGACTAAAAAAGTCTGGGCTCGATCTCTCGTCTCTTGCTGGTGAGGTGAGCTGATAACCACTGAACCACGAGAGGAAGTAACAAACTCTAACGTCGCTAATGAAAAAGGGTGTGGGGGTTGGTGGCGGAGAGAGAGAGAGAGAGAGAGAGAGAGAGAGAGAGAGAGAGAGAGAGAGAGAGGAAGGGGTCCCTCAAGCAGAAAGATAATCAAGATGAAAAAGGACTTCAAAGGACCACGATGAAGAAACAGGATAAAAGCGTGAAATACATAAGTAAATGGATAAATAAATAAATAAATAAAATAACATAAAAACGATTAGGATAGCCCATAGCAACTGGCGGTGTCTTTCGATCTCGCCGCAGATATTGGTTCTCAACAAAGACAAAAAAAACCCTTCGGTCCTGCTTAGGGGGAACATCGTAGCACGCAAACCATGAGGAGTATTGTTCGATGGAGCCTTTCACTGAGTGCATGAATATCTGAAACAGATCTTCGTTATTAAGAGTCCTCCACTGCAATTCTGGACTTCAGAGTCTTGCAAAGTTTACGCATAAAGACAAAGGAAGTCTTTTCATTCTGCCTCATATTCACCATGAGAAATAAAAAGAAAAAAAAAATCAGACAATGATCATCTCTGGATGGGGAAAGATCTTTACGATCCAAATAAGTTTCAGAAAAGCCATTGTTCGATGTGCGATGTATGGAATGGACCCGAGAGAGAGAGAGAGAGAGAGAGAGAGAGAGAGAGAGAGAGAGAAAGCAAACTATCCAGCAGAAAGACAAACGTCCGTTCTCGAGACATTAAGAAAAGACATGTTCTTTCAGGGAGAGGAAAAATATAATTTATTATTATTATTACGAGCGAGAGAGAGAGAGAGAGAGAGAAGGGGGAAGAAATTCCGTGCCATTCTCAAAGAGCCAAAAATGCAAATGAGAGATAACAATAGAATAACATCAAATTATACTTCTTTTGATTAAAAGCAGAAGTCAGGAGTGGGAACGCAAAAATCCTGCCGAGAGAAGATTTATTAAGATGACCCGGGTGCTATATACATAATTAAGAGCGGAGGAAGAGATGCCCTTCTTGAATGGGCAGTTTACAAAAGAATTACGATGGAAATCAGGGTGCAGCAGAGATTGGGGGCGTTGTGTTGCAAGCACACTAAATATATATATATATATATATATATATATATATATATATATATATATATATATATATATATATATATATATATATATATTAATCACATCCGGATAGAACCCAAATCTTTAGTTGAAAGGCAAGGGGCGCTACCAACCAGACCACACAGGGTTCTGGATCCAGTGTGAGTCAGAAACTCATTTCTTTTCCCAGACGTGATTGTGTTAATCACTTTATATATATATATATATATATATATATATATATATACATATATATATATATTATATATATATATATATATATATATATATATATATATACTCACATCCGGATAGAACCCAAATCTTTTAGTTGAAAGGCAAGGGGCGCTACCAACCAGACCACACAGGCTTCGATCCCAATGTGAGTCAGAAACTTATTCCTTTTCCAGACGTGATTGTGTTAATCACTTTATATATATATATATAATAATATATATATATATATATATATATATCTATATATATATAGATATATATATATATATACATACTATATATATATATAGGGAGAGAGAGAGAGAGAGAGGAGAGAGAGAGAGAGAGAGAGAGAGAGAGAGAGAGAGAGAGAATGTCCCTACCATGGGGTGAAACCACGGACGTGGTAAACAAGTAAAAACAAAATGCCTACAAAGACAGACTGCGGGTGTGAAGGTCTTCAGAGATTATGAACGTGAGAGAGCCTTTGAAATGCCTATTCATCCGGGAGAGAGAGAGAGAGAGAGAGAGTTAAGGAAACAGATGCAGGGTGTGACGGTCTTCAGAGGTTGTCAATACGCAGAAGCCTTCAGGATACGAATGCGCACACGACGGAGAGAGAGAGAGAGAGAGAGAGAGAGAGAAGGAGAGAGAGAGAGAGAGAGAGCAAAGGAGGCGTACAATGCCCTACCTAACTGCTGGGGAACACGACCAAAAGTGGGAATTCTAAATCAGGATAAATGGGGGGTCTTAGTCGAGGAGTCCAAATACGCTGAATATTATACGCAATGTGTGTGGGGCCATTATATATATACTACGCCTCGCCCAAATCCCACGGGCGTAGTTACGGTCATAGGAGGTGGTAGAAGTTTACTGGCACTGCTGCGGTCCTCGGGAGGAAAGAAGTTACGTCGAGTTTCTTCCGTGTTACTCACTTACCTCGGAGGAGAATTCACTAGGTTACAGATTCCTCGGTTGAACACTCTTTAAGAGATGTCCTGGTTGTAGTTATTCAGTGACTGGGAACTTTTTTTTAATGCTTCAATTATTATGAAATTGCTTAGACGGAATGCATGGAAGTATTTTTGTTTGTTTGTATGTTATTTTTACGTTGCATGGAACCAGTGGTTATTCAGCAACGGGACCAACGGCTTGACGTGACTTCAAAACCATGCCGAGAGTAAAGTTCTATCACCAGAAATACACATCTCTGACGCCTCAATGAAATGCCAGAGAATCGAACTCGCGGCCACCGATGCGGCAGGCCAAGACTAATCCGACCGCGCCACTGAGGAGCTTGTATGGAAGTGTTCTATTTTTTATTTACTCATGAATTAACTTATTAATTTAGTTTCCTTGACTGTGAACTGTTTTAGAAGTATTTAGAATACTTTTATGAAAATGCATATATGACATGCAAGGAAATGATCTATTTAGGATTATTTTAGTGATATAAATTCATTTAGTTACTTAGTCAGTTTATTAACTAATTTATCTGTTTATTTATTAATTTTGTTATTTATTTATTGTCGCAATGGCTGAGAAATGTTTCTGAAATTTTTCGGTTGTATATCTGAAACAGTTTCGATGACATAAAAGGAAATATTTTATGGTGGGTTATTCTGATTACATATTAATTTATTAACCAATGTATTTAGTTATATATTGTTTTATTAAGCCGTGTTAATTCAAACCGTAACGTTGCTTCAATTTCACGGAGGATGTTTTGTCCTATATGGCAGCAACCTCTAAATAAATATTGAAAAACTCATATAATTTAAAGAAAAATTACCATATTATTGATATTCTTTAAAAATACATCTTTAGAGTTTCAAAATTATATCTACTTTACAAATAAACAAATAAATAAAACAAATTACTCAAACAAATGCTCAAAGCACGGGCATTACGTTTTGAATACTAAATGAACTTGTGAGTGAAGTGGATAAATATATCCTGAATTTATAAATTTTCACAAAAGAAAAAAGAAAGCAATCAACCTAACATCATACATATTTTTCATAAATAAGGACACGTAATACAAATGTTCCGACCTCCAGCTTACTTGGGATGCGTGCAAGATTTTCCCCTCACGCGTAAGTTCTAAACATTATATTCCTAACTTGAAGTAAATCAAAACGTGCTAAAATCTACGGTCAAGTAGAGCCTTATTTCACCAATGAAAATTTAAAATAAATACGATATATTTGTATTAGAAATAATTTTCCCGTACTGTATAACATGCACATTTTTTTTTTTTTTTTACATTTTCATTCTAATAAATCAATCAAATATCCTATCCTAAAATTCCTGTAGCTTTAACTCAACGCGAAACACCTTTTTCAGACCTTTAGAGGCACCTCCACAGAACTTTCTTAGCCCCCCAAACAACAACAGCAACAAGAACAACCTAACAACATCAACATCAAAGTAGTTTGCAGGCTTACTCCCCGAGTAAGCGAAAACAAAGGAGAATGTCTTCAAAAGTGCGATAAAACTAACAGACAACACGAACATAGGAAACTGTGGCTATGTGCCAAATCCTTTTATTTAATTCCGAACTAAACCTGACCCTCCCAGTAACCCTTCCCCCACCTCCCACCCCCACCTCAAGCAAAAAAAAAAAAAAGAGAGAAAAAAAAGTGTCAAAAGCATTGCTTGCCGCCTAGTCGCGCAAAAGGAAGGAACGTCTGTCTGCACGAAAGGAGCCATTAGCGGAGTCTCGCCTCGGAAAAGAAAATGAGAAAAAGATCAAAAGAAAACGGGGGAAATATCGTCTGGCTCGACAAGGACGAGTGTTCAAATATTAGATCTTTCAATTCGCTGCTTTTGAGCAACGCTTGCTTGTCCTTCACAGGAGTAGGGGGTGGGGAGGGGTCGGGGAGGGCGCAGACACGACACCTCTCGCTTTTGCACGTGCCTCCTACTACTACTACTACTACTGCCTCCTCTTCTTATACCTCAACCTCCTCCTCCTCCCCCTTCTCCTTCTCCTACTTACTGCTCTTTCCAATAAGCCGTGTGTGCTTGCTGAAGCAAGGCAACACCCCCCCCCCCCCCACCAAATCGAGGTTCCTCCGTCAGGTGCGTGAGTCTGGGTCCTACTCACGGTGGGGTCTGGGTGCTCCTCATGGTGGGGGAGGGGAGGGAAAGGGAGAGGGTTGGGGTGGGGTGTGTTCCTTGTGAACCGAGAACTCAAAGGGATGCCGCTTCGTCCGGTGAGGAGTAGGCTCGACAAACTTTGTTTTTGTTTCGGCGAGTTTATTCGATATTATCCATT
>NC_087203.1:42613127-42625627 GCF_015104395.2 Macrobrachium nipponense
AGCAGGAAAAAAGTGATACAACTCGGAGCAGCGTGCATGAAAAAAAAAGGGGGGGGGATACAACCCGGAGTAGCGAGCAGGGAAAAATGGATACATCTCAGGGTAGCGAAAATCACTACAAAAAAAGGGGGATACAATTAGGCTAGCAAACATGAAAAAAAACGATACAACCCGTAAGTAGCGAGCAGGGAAAAATGGATACATCTCGGGGTAGCGAGAATGAAAAAGAAAAAAAGAGAGAGAGAGAGAGGGGGGGGATACAGTTAGGCTAGCAAGCATGAAAGAAAAGGGATGCAACCGGAGTAGCGAGCAGGCAGAAATGGATACATCTCGGGGTAGCGAGAATGAAAAAGAAAAAAAAAAAAAAGAGAGAGAGAGAGAGAGAAGGGGGGGGGGGGATACAGTTAGGCTAGCAAGCATGAAAGAGAAGGGATACAACCGGGGTAGCGAGCAGGGAGAAATGGATACATCTCGGGATAGCGAGAAGGAAAAAGAAAAAAGATAGAGAGAGGGGGGCGATACAGTTAGGCTAGCAAGCATGAAAGAAAAGGGATACAACCGGAGTAGCGAGCAGGGAAAATGGATACATCTCAGGGTAGCGAGAATAAAAAAAAAAAAGAGGGATACAATTAGGCTAGCAAGCATGAAAAAAGGTAGCATACAACTCGGGGTAGCCAGCAGCAAAAGATAGATACAATTAGGGTAACAAGCATGAAACGAGGGATACAACGGGGTTTCATGAATGCACCGACAGGGAGATAGAAATAGAATATTCAGTAATCCAGCCTTAGTATGCAAAATGAACATCACAGAGGATTAGGCAGATGCAGTGATCAAAACATATATTTCCAGAAACGCTATGTAAATAAAATAAGTGGACAAAATCGAGAAACATCACAAAGCAAAAGGGATAACAAATTAAAAGTGAAAACTTTGCTAAGACAAAACGTTAACTGACTTAAGAGAAAAAAAAACTAAAATAAACCAAATACACACCCTCCTTTACTAATGAGTATATCCCGTTACAGTTATGTGTTCTGATGGATAGACATATCTTCCATTCAATCTGCATTCTTACCTTCAAGCGGTGGGTTATGGCCAAGCAAAAAAAAAAAAAGAAATATGAAGAGAAATCATCTCTAGCTTTGAGCAAATTATGCGCAAACAAATATATTATATACCTGCATGTGTATATATATGCATAATACCGTGTGTGCGTTATGTATACATATATGTAAAAATATATTATATATATATATATATATACTATATATATATATATATATATATATATATTAGATATATATATATATTACATGTAATATACATATGAATGTATGTTTGTATGTACAAGAGATACAAAAGTATAATTATGTGGGCACAAGTATACACAAACACGCACACACAGATAAAGACATATATATATATATATATATATATATATATATATATATATATACATATATATATATATATATATATATATATATATATATCTGCTCTACCACTAATGAAAGACAGAAATATACCTCGCAAAGTGAAAAACCATAATATACCTCTCTATTTAAGACCAATATTGACTTATGGCCATGAATCATGGACATTAACATCAAGAACTAGAAGCCAACTTCAAGCAGCTGAAATGAAAGCCCTAAGACTCATAAAAGGTGTAACAAGACTAGATAGGCTACGAAATGAAGACATTAGAAGAGAACTGGGAGTGGAGGGGATACTAGATTTGTGGAGAGAGGACAGCTTAGATGGTTTGGACACACCAAAAGAATGGAGGAGGAGCGATATCCTATAAGGTTTTTGGAATGGACACCGGAAGGAAGGAGACCGGTAGGAAGACCAAAAATGAGATGGCTACAAAACATAGAGAGAGGAGTAGAGAGGAGAGGCTCTAGTTTGCGGGAAGTTGATGAGATGAGGCTCTATGATGATCGCCAAGAATGGAGGACTGTTCCTGAAGCAGGACGACTGACAGGCCTGGAGGCCTACCTGGCGTCTGGTGAGAAATGGTGAGAGATATATATATATATATATAATATAAATAATATATACATATATATATATATAATATATATATATATATGTGTGTGTGTGGTGTGTGTGTGTGTGTGTGTGTATATATATGTATATATATAGTATATATATATATATATATTATATATATATATATATATATATATATATATTATATATATAAACCTTGCAATACACCGAGAAAAGAAGAAAAAATACTATTTTGTGTAACGCCGCAACCCAATCAAATCCAAAAACGAACGCGTAAAAATTCTCATCAACAACAAAGAAGTAATTTGCGTAAAACAGAGAACTACTGTGTAACAACCAATCATGGCAGGGCAATAAGATTTAATGACCCTTTTTTCCCTTTTTTCCTCGTAAATCGAACGACATTGTCTCTCGGTTCCTTTACGAATCAGGAAGAGAATCGTGAATTTCTACGATGGATTGGGAAGATCAGGGGAAATGGCTGGTGGCTAAACAGGATCGATAAGTGTTCCTGACTATTGTGGACATTAGAATGTATTCTAAGGAGAACGTATTTACTGCTGCTCGCTTCCAACACCCATCGAATAATCACTTTCTCTCTCTCTCTCTCTCTCTCTCTCTCTCTCTCTCTCTCTCTCTCTCTCAAATATTATTATTATTATTCTTATTTTTATTATTATTATATTATTATTGACAATTAAAAGCCACAGTAGTGTAAAAGATATATTTTTTGTACAAGGTTAAAAATTACAAGGAAAAAAATATATTTTAACACTACTGTGGTTCTTAATTGTCAGTAGTTCATTATTATTATTATTATTATTATTATTATTATTATTATTATTATTATTATTATTATTATTATTATTCAGTTTATGAACCTGTTCATATGTAACAAGCCCAAGGGGCCATTGCCTTGAAATTCAAGCTTCCAAATAATATGGTGTTTACTAAAAAGAAGTAACAGAAGGTAATGGGAAATACAGGTAGAAACTACTTAATAAAAAAATAAATAAATAAATAAAAAAATATAAGCAAAAACACATAATGAATTATTTAAATATAAGGAGAATTGGAGCACGCAACAAATACATTTTGAAATGAGTTATAAACAAGCTTACGTGAAAGGAATAAAGTTTATCAGGGAAAAAATAGCGGCAGGCATAATTTTTCAACGTCTTGTCACTGTTGATGTATAAAAGGGAAAGGTTAGTAGTGAAATATTCGTCGATAACCCCGTAGAGTTTCTCAAATGAAAATTAATGATCACTATCGACTGCGGGAAGGCAAAAAAATATTCCTCTCGTATAAAGAAAACGAATCTTCACCTTAAACGAAATAAAAAGCATAAACGGTGTAAAACGATATAAACCAGAAAACTAAAACAGACCGGTTTATCAAAACCTAAAAAAAAAAATAAATAAATAAACCCGAATTACTGCACATTCTCCCTCGGAAACAAAATATTAATTAAATTCCCCTCTGTAAACGTGAGCATGAAATATAAATGTTGACATGGATGCGTTACTATACAACCCTGCATGGTTAATGAACTCTATTATGCTGCCTTACCTTTGTTGAAGGGTACATTAATTACGATATACGACGATGTTGGATTACTAAGCTGCGGATGTCGATAATGTTCACGCAAGGGGCAACTCATTGTAGAGATGTTATGGCTTGGTATAAGCTGACTAAATAAAGGTACGTACGCAAGGGTGCGTGGAAATATGAAGGAATTTCAAAATTCATAATTGTTGAGGCTGAGAAAATTACGGTTAATTATATTCAGTATATGTACGATCACATATGCAATATATATACGTATATATATATATATATATATATATATATATATATATATATATATATATATTGATTGATTGATTGCAGACAGGTAAACACACAATGTATATATATATATATATATATATATATATATATATATATATATATATATATATATATATATCACATATATGTGTGTGTGAGTGTGTGTGTAGAAAACCAACGCTTAAGATATACTTGCTCTAGAAGCGGTACCACAGACATAAAAAAACCAATAAAAATAAGAGAAAAAGACAAAAGACGGTGAAATAAATCAAGAGCAACAACATCCCTTTTTATTTTCCATTTGTGAGACTCAAAAGTTTCCTCAAATAAGAAAACTCTTCAAGTTTGGAAACAATTCCTGCTAAGGAGGAAAAATAGTCCCTCACTCTAAGGCAACACAAATAAAACGTTGGACCCGACTCTTTTTTTTGATATGTAATCTTTGACAGCCAGAAAGGAAAAAAATAGCTACGAGAAAAGGAGAAATATTTAGACGTTTAACAAATATTGACCCTAAGATTTAACTGATATAAGACTGGACAGGAGTTGTGAGGTTAGATAGTCTAGCTACTTATAAAATGGGATGGCACTTTAGTTCAGTTTAGTATAGAGAGGAAATTAGTTTTTTATGATAAAAAAATTCATCTATGCGAAAGTTTACCGACTCCCAAAATACAGCATTTAAAAACTTTAAGAGTTAAGGACTGCCTTATAAAAAGAATTGAATTTCTAATTAAAATACATATACGTTAAATAGATAAGATATGAAAATAAACACTTGGCACGCATAATTAACGAAGAACTGAAAAACAGGTCCTATTAAATTCACAAATGGTTTGTCCTCACTCGTTGCACTAACTTTTCTTGTAATATTTATTTTATTTTTGACAGATACGAGAGTAGACAACTCGTAATGCCCAGATGAGGGAATATATATATATATTTTTTAGTATATATTATAGTATAGATATATATATATATATATATATATATAAGATATATATTATATCTCATATATATAAAAATATATTAAATACTATATAAAATCATATATATATAATATAATATATATATAATATATATATTTACAAACTAAATGAAATAAAAACACTACAAAAACATAAATATGAATTGACGGAGAAGTAAAACTCTTCAAACAAGAAGAGTTGCCCTTCTCTGTCAATTCATATTTGTATTTTTAAAGTCTTCATGTTAGTTTAATTTGTACTTCATAGCTTTTTTATTTTAGTTATATATATATATATATATATATATATATATATATATATATATATATATATATATATATATATATATAGATAGAGAGAGAGAGAGAGAGAGAGAGAGAGAGAGAGAGAGAGAGAGAGAACAGCGATATATATCAAATCACAGCAGCAGAAACTCTCGGATAATTCGCGCGGGGCAGAATGACACCAACCACTCCATGATGTATTAATCCTCCTAACCGAGTAAGATCGCCTAGGACATTAAATCACGGGGCGTAATTAGCCTCATTAGAGCAGAGCTTATAATGATCTTGGAGAGATCATCCGGAAATAGGTTATCTCGGGGCCAGGGGAAACCCGAGAGAGCTAATCTACGGCGGGAATCGGAGTGTAAAGGAGTTGGGAATCGCAGACGCGCCATATATATTATGTATGCTAAACACCTACGTGAAAGGAACTAAACATGAAGTATTTAAGGAGTTATCTAGTGCTTATTTCGCTTGCATATATATCTGCTTTTTGTTTGTTTTTAATCACACGCACACACACACACACACACACACACACACACACACACACACACACACATATATTTATATATATATCATATATATATATATATATATATATATATATATAGTAATGACTCAACAAAGAAAACTGATACTAGCTTAATTATTCATACTAAAAATAAAAGAAATATACACGCACATATACTTAAATATTCTTTCTTCCTAATGAGCACTATATTCTTTGGAAGCTTCAATATCAAGTTAATTGTCCTTGTGATGGGCTCATTCGATATGAATAGGGTTCATCTCCTGTATATAATAATAATAATAATAATAATAATAATAATAATAATAATAATAATAATAATAATAATAATAAATGATACGAAAGAAAGGTCTAGTCTCATCCCCACTTTCCGAATCGCTGTCCTCCTCTTCTCCAACAAAGAAATCAGCTGGAGTTTCTGATCTCCATAAACCATTTGTTACTGACGATGCTTCGCTGTTCCCGCTATGTGTTCTTAAATCGCTTAAGCCAGAGAGACTCCTTCCATGGCGATTATACGACCGATTCCTACGCCCCTTTTGCCAGATCAACAAGGGACCGTCTCAAGAAAGGGTTTGTCTCAAGCAAGAGTCTGTCTCAAAGGCTGTTTCAAGAAGCGTTTGTTCAGTAAGGGTCTGTCTCGAGAGAGGGTCTGTTTCAAGGATGTTCTGTCTCAAGAAAGGGTCTTTCTTTAGAACGGGTCTTTCTCAAGAGAGGGTTTTTCTTAAGAAAGGGTCTGTCTCAAGAAAGGGTTTGTCTCAAGAAAGTGTCTTTCTCAAAAAAGGATCTGTCTTAAGAAAGGGTCTGTCTCAACAGAGGGTCTTTCTCAAGAAAGGGTATGCCTCAAGAAAAGCTCTATCTCAAGAAAGGGTCTTTCTCTAGAAAGGGTCTCGATAAAGGTTCTTTTTTCAATAAAGGCTCTATCAAGAGAGGGTCTTTTTCAAGAAAGGGGCTTTTTTGTGTTTTTCTGGTTCTTTTTCAAGAAGGGTCGCTAGAAGGGTCTTTTTTCAAGAAGAGGGCGTCTCAAGAAAGGGTCTTTTTCAAGAAAGGGTCTGTCTCAAGAAAGGGTCTTTTTCAAGAAAGGGTCGTCTCAAAGAAAGGGTCTTTTTTCAGAAAGGGTCTGTCTCAAGAAAGGATCTTTTTTCAAAGATTTTATCTTAAAGTCTCAAGAAAGGGTCTGTCTCAAGAAAGGCTCTGTTTCAAGAAAGGGCCTTTTTCAAGAAAGGGTCTGTCTCAAGAGAGGGTCTTTTTCATGAAAGGATCTGTCTCAAGTCTCAAGAAAGGGTCTGTCTCAAGAAAGGGTCTTTCTCAAGAAAGGCTCTGTTTCAAGAAAGGGTCTGTCTCAAGAGAGGGTCTTTTTCATGAAAGGATCTGTCTCAAGTCTCAAGAAAGGGTCTGTCTGTCTGTCTCTAGACGACTGAATTAATTTGTTTCTGTCAAATCACCTGCTACAAAGATTCTGTATTCCCCTTCCCCCTCTTCTTTTTCTATGGACTGTGTGTGTGTGTGTGTGTGTGTGTGTGTGTGTGTGTGTGTGTACGTGTATTTCCGTGCATCCTTAAGCAGACTTCCCAGAAAGGCCAAGAAAGCTACGGAGATTCCTCGCAGGAGGGAATGGATTTATGCCCTGCTGTTCCCGTCTCTCGAGGGACTCTCTTTGCTCCTTGCTTTAAGGTAGGTAGGAGGAGAAAGTTCGTATTTTCCTCTTTCCCCCTCTTCCTCCTCCTCCTTCTTTCTCCTCACTTTCAGACAGATCAATAAGAGGGGAAACTTACAGATATTGTTCGATTTGATTTGTTCTTTATTTTCTTTTCGTAATTTTCTTTACTGCGTTAAGAATTGCCAACCAATATAAAAAGAGAGTTGCAATAAACTTTATATTGTTACAAAGAATTTAGCTTGCTTTAACAAGAATCATGCGCGCACACTCCGTTTATATCCAGTGAAGAGCACCAAACTCTCTCTCTCTCTCTCTCTCTCTCTCTCTCTCTCTCTCTCTCTCTCTCTCTCTCTCTCACGAGCGAAAGATATTTACAGCGTGGTACTTCTGTCAAAACTTAGAGATGCTATCAACGACAAAGTTTCACGCTCTCTCTCTCTCTCTCTTTCTCTCTTCATCTCCCATATGCTAATCAGTATCTTTTGATGCTAAGCGAGGTTCATCCAGTTTCTGAGTTTTTCTCGCATACAAATAGCGCCATAGAATTCCGCATCAGAAATAGAAAGCTACAACCTCGGAATCCAGAGAGAGAGGGAGGGAGAAAAAGAGAGAGAGAGTTACAAGGTTTAGGATGTCTCAAAGGCTTGCTAGGTCATCCTAAGAGGAGACATCGTGTGTTCATTTATCTCTAGGAGCAGGTTTTACGGTTCATTCACAGTGCCGTGAGAGAGAGAGGGAGAGAGAGAGTTTCAAAGATTAGGATGTCTCAAAGACTTGCTAGGCCATCCGAGGAGGAGACATCGTGTGCTAACTTATCTGTAGGAGCAGGTTTTACTGTGCATTCACAGTGTCCTTCGCATGATTTTGTTGCTGTTTACAACTTCCGGTGGCATTTTATTCCATGTGTCACATATCTTGTATATAAAGAAGTACCAACAATGGGATGTGTTGTATCTCTTCAGTTCTAGTTTCCATCCACTATTTCTTGTCTGGTTTCCGTTTAACGTAAATAGGTTACTGTCTACTTTTGTTATGCCTTTCGGTATTTTGGACGTTTCTATTAGTTGTCCTCGCAGTCGTCGTGTTTCTAAAACCAGACACGTTCAGGCTTTCTAGTCGTCTTCGGTAACTTATTTGCCTGATGGAGAGAGAGAGAGAGAGAAAAGGGAAATCTCTGCAGGAGAGAGAGAGAGACCTTACAGACCTTACCTTACAGACCTTACATCTTGTTCGTTGTCTGCCCCAGGTCCCTAGTGTGAGGCACCTCTAATGTCTACCAGAGAGTTGCTAGTACATCTTCCGTATATTTTGCATCTTCCAATCTTGGATGGTCTGGGATGCAGTTTAGATATTTGTCGAGCTTATTCTTAAAACACATCTACGCTCACTCTGATATATTCCTCAGATGAGCTGGCAACGCATTGAATAGACGCTGCATTATCGATGCTGTGCGTAGTGGATTAATGTCCTGTGTGCTTTCCTTATTTTTCCTGGTATAGTTTTGGGCACTATTAATCTACCTCTGCTTGCTCTTTCTGATATTTTTAGTTCCATGATATTTTCTGCTATTCCTTCTATCTGTTTCCATGCCTGAATTATCATGTAGCGTTCTCTTCTCCTTTCTAGACTATATAATTTTAAGAATTGTAGTCTTTCCCAGTAGTCTAGGTCCTTAACTTCTTCTATTCTAGCTGTAAAGGACCTTTGTACACTCTCTATTTGTGCAATATCCTTTTGATAGTGTGGGTACCATATCATATTGCAATATTCAAGTGGACTACGAAAACATTATGTTTTATAAAGCATAATCATGTGTTCAGCTTTTCTGTTTGAAGTGCCGTAACTAACATTCCCATTTTTGCTTTACATTTTGCCAACAGAGTTGCTATTTGATCATTGCATAACATGTTCCTATTCATCATCACACCAAGGTCTTTAACTGCTTCCTTATTTGTGATGGTCTCATTATTAGGTCCCTTATATGCATATAGCTTTCTTTCTCTGTCTCCATAATTTATTGATTCAAATTTATCAGAGTTAAATACCATCCTATTTACCTCTGCCCAATCATATACTTTGTTAAGGTCTCTTTGTAGAGCGTTCCTATCTTCATCACAAGTAATTTCTCTACTTATTCTTGTGTCATCTGCGAAACTACTCACTACCGAATCCTTAACATTATTGTCTATGTCTTCAATCATAATAACAAACAGTATTGCAGCTAACACCGTACCTTGCGGCACACCGGATATTACCTTGGCTTCATCCGATTTCTCGTCGTTTGCAATAACTATCTGTTTTCTGTTGTGTAAAAATTCTTTTAACCATCTACTACTTTTATCCCACGATATTGTGTTTTCTAATTTTTCTCTGCTAATATATTATGGTCTACTTTATCAAAAGCTTTTGCAAAGTCTAAATAAACCACATCTGTTTCATTTCCGCTTTTCATATTTTTTGAATATGTTTTTCACGGTGGACTAACAGTTGGGTTTGTGTACTTTTTCCGGGTACGAAACCATGTTGTCCTTTGTTAAACAAATTATTTTTTATTAAATGTTTCATAATATTTTTCTTCATTACCCTTTCATACACTTTCATAATATGTGATGTTAGACTCACAGGCCTATAATTACTTGCCTCTAGTCTTGATCCACTTTTGAAAGTAGGGTAATATATGCTAATTTGTGCTCATCATATATCTTGCCGTATCTACACTTTTTCTTAATAATATTGCAAGTGGCTTTGCGATAGAATGAACTACTTTCTTTAACAAAATAGCAGGAATTCCATCAGACCCTGCAGCAGCTCCATTTTTTTTTTAATTTCATTAATAGCCTGCACAATATCAGCTTCATTAATATCTATGTCAGCTAAATATTCACTATTTTCATCCCTTACTTCTATATCATTATCTTCATTATCTATTCTATGGTGAATTCTCTCTTATATCGTTCTGCCAGTATGTTGCAAATTTCCTTTTTTTCATTCGTTAATCTCCCTTCAATTCTCAGAGGGCCTATTTCTATTCTTCTTTTATTCATCTTCTTCGCATATGAGTATAATAGTTTGGGGTTTTGCTTGATATTTTAATAGGGTTTTTTTTTTTTTTTTTTTTTTTTTCTTCCAAGTCCCGTTTTCATTTTCTTTTGATTGTATAATCTTTTGTTCTGCATTTTCTATCTTACTTTTTAGTTCTATAACTTTCCATGCATTTTTTTCTTTTGCAAGACCTTTTTTCCACTTTCTGATTTTCTGGAACAAGATCCTTCTGTCTCTTGGTATGCATGAATGATGTTTACTTTTCTTCTTCGGTATATATTTTTTCCACTATATCTCCAATATTTTAATAATATCTCCGTATTTACCCTTATGTCATCACTTACGAAAAATGTTATCCAATCTTTGTTTAATTCTTCATTAATTTCTGACCATTTTATATTTTACTGTAGAAGTTGTTTATTTTCCATATCCTTCCCACTTTTTTCATTTCTTGCATATCTCTATTTTCACTTGCTTTGGAATGAACTGTTAATTCTATGACATTATGGTCTGAAATACTCGCATTATAAACTATTATTTCTTTAACATAATTCATCTCGTTCACAAATACTAGGTCTAAAGTATTTTCCTTTCTTGTTGGCAGGTGATTTATTTGTTGAATGTTGTATTCTAGTAGCATATCTAATAGCTTTTCAAATTGCCTCTTATCTTCTGCACTACTATTACTCTCTTTTTTATATGTATAAGTACCAACCACAATCTCCTATTCGTTCTTTCCATTCTACGAAAGGAAGTTGAAGTCACCAGATAGGAGAATAGTCCAGTCCTTGTGATTTCTACATATATCATCCAATTTTTCAATTATTAAGTCAAACTCTTTAGTATTAGGAGGTCTATATATTACTATGTTCATCAATTTTTCAGATTCAAATTCTACCGCTATTAGTTCACATTCTGAGTTACTATAGTTTCTCATATATTTTTCCTTGTTTTTTTGTCTTTCCCATATATTGCGGTTCCCTTCCCCTTGATTCCTATTTTTTCTATCTGATCTATAAGTTTGGAACCCTTTTATTTGAGCATCATTCCCAGTCTCTTGGGAATACCAGGTTTCACTTATTCATTATATCTATTTTCTTTTCATTTTCATGATGAGAGAGAGAGAGAGAGAGAGAGAGAAAAGGGAAATCTCTGCAGGAGAGAGAGAGGAGAGGAGAGAGAGAGAGAGAGAGAGAGAGAGAGAGAGAGGGGGGGGGGAACACTGGGGAGTTAATCTACCACCAAGAATAGGTTCCCATAATTACCGGTCTCGATGACGTTTCATTGCGAAGAATATAATTTGCGTTAGGCTGCAGAGGCAAAAAAAAAAAAAAAAAAAAAAAAAAATTCCTGGGAAGCAACGTACTTCGGCCGAAATTACTTTCTAACGCAAAAATAATCCGCACGAGTAGAGTATACTTTCTATAAACGGGCTTTGCATTCGATTAATTTAGAAAAAAAAAAAATTGGATGAAAAATATTGTCGGACCATTTTGTAAACATTAAAAGAGAGCTGGGATGGCACCGGTCTGGATTCCATAGAGAAAAAAAAAAACAGCCTTGTATTTAACAGCTAATGACGCCATTAGTGCCATTCTGAACTCATAAAAAACGGAAATGCGGACGATTGCGTATGGTCGGACATCACGTAACTCCGTTGTTCGGCAAACGCGCAACATTATAATGCTTCCTTTGTAATGGATAGTCCCTCATATAATTCGCTTATCATAATGATAATAATAAACAATTTTTATTTCACACCACGCTAATGCTTTCATTCGCTGACTCATGGTGCCATTTAGGACGATTCTGCTTGCAACAGCAGAATGGTATATATATATATATATATATATATATATATATATATATATATATATATATATATATATATATATATATATATATATATATATATATATATACACGTTCGATCGCTTTATACTTATTTCTTTTCCATGATCTCTGAGTGTTAATTTGAAGCCATCTGTTTTTTTTTAATGGAATGCAGTAAATTTTAAATTTTGTGTGTACATTACGGATGTGTCTATATATATATATATATATATATATATATATATATATATATATATATATATATATACATATACATATATATACATACACACACACACATATATATATATATATCAATCAATGAGGAGAAG
>NC_087203.1:42630627-42640627 GCF_015104395.2 Macrobrachium nipponense
GTTACCCACTCGGCCAAAAAATGGTCCTTTTTCATGAGAGAAAAATATTTCGAATAAAAATATTGTAAAAGTAATAAAAAGGAGACTGAAATACAAAGGGAATGTAATACAAAGAAAAAATGAAATGAGAAAATATGTTAATAATGTCTCAATAATTCTTCAAACATAAACGAAATACCGAATAAAAATACCACCAAAATACAAAAGTTAACTCAATAATTCGGAGACTCGTGTATGGAGAAACCTGGTGTATACCCATGAACATAACGTAAATCTAAGGGAATGTCATTAGTGTCATATACTTCTGAATTATTGGCTTGTAAACCAGGACCACTTTTCTGAAAGCGAACTAAAAATATTTTTGATTTTTGCTCTGCTTTAGAATTTGAAAAGAGATTTCGTAGGACTTCTTACAATCATTATCATAATCTCCATTTATCGACTTCTGTCTAAGTGTCAACTGCCTTCAATATTACGACACCTACACCTCTACTCTAGTACTTTTTTTTTTAAATTGTTTTGAGGGCGTTAAATGAACTACTACTTCCCAATAACTTTTAAACCGGTTTTATTACTTATTTCATGATCACTAGTAAGATACTTTGCCTGTGTTCTATATTTCTAGAACACAGACAGTAAAACTAGCCCTAGTATTTAGACTACATGAGACTTCATAATTTTCGCTTACTCGGGGAGTATGCCTACAAACTACTTTGTTGTCGTTAGTGGGCGGGGGTGGGGAGGGCAGTAAGGAAAGCCTACAAAGATCAGAAAAAGGTGTTTCGCGTTCAGTTAAAGATACAGGAATCTTAGGATAGGATATTAATGATTTATTCATTAGAATGAAAATGTAAAAAATAATGTGCATGTAAAACAATACAGAAAAATTATTCATTAATAGAATATGGAATATTTATCTTAATTTTCGTTGTCGAAACCACTCTACTTGACCGTAGATTTTATTAGCACGCGTCGTCCCGATGTAAGCTGGAGGTCGGGTCACGTCTTGTTAGTACAATGCATGTATTTTATACCATGAATAAGTCGTGTAAAAATACACTCATTCACGCAACAAACGTATGCCAAAACATCACTTCTTAAGCCAAATATATATATATATATATATATATATATATATATATATATATATATATATATATATATATAATATAATTAAAAATAAGTAATATGAAAACAATACCGACAATAATAAGAACAACACACAATTATGTAACCGAAGATTCGAAATTCCTACGACAGCTTCACTACGAGAAGCATGCAAAATCATCCTCTCTGATTTGGGACAAATATGGCCCACGGTACGACGCGTCGTAACGATAAATATCCTCATTAGCGTCTTGTGTTCCGTCGGAGTTTCTCACACGACTCCGTCGGCAGGATTTATGAGACGGGAATTAACAATTCTCTCTCTCTCTCTCTCTCTCTCTCTCTCTCTCTCTCTCTCGTTCTTAAATGGGGTTAGCTGTGTCGTGAGCTGCCGTGAATTTTAAATGCGAGGACGAATTACTCGTAGTTCAACTTGTTTCTGAAGAGACTGGCGAGTTTACACTTCATGCAAGGGAAGTATCTGCTGCCTCTTCAATTCGTTTCGCGCATGCGCACTACATGACGCTCTCGTGGAGTATATGATTGACTGACCACAATGTTAAATATACGCAAATACGTAGGTTTGCATGTGAGAATAAACATTCACACCTGTATATTACCGCAACTATAGTAGATTCACATCAACCGTGTATTTGATGTCTAGGCCAGTCCCATACGACGCTTTTGATTGGCTGTTGATAAGCCAATCACAGGGCTGGTAACTCTCAGTCTCTCTCGAGAGTGTTCACATAGGCAGGGTGTTATGTTCCACCTTTCCTGAGGGATACTTTTGAAAGACTTATCCTTCAGGAGAGGTAGAACATGCATCCTGCCAATGTGAACTCTCTCTTGAGAAAGACTGAGAGTTTCCAGCTCTGTGATTGGCTTATCAACAGCCAATCAAAAGCGTCGTTAAGGGGCAGGCCTAGACATCCGATGCACGGTTGATGTGAATCTACTATAGTAGAACTGTTGATATAACCGTTTTGACATTATAAAAACCTCTGATTCTGAAATCACCAGTTCATCCACGACACCAAATACCTTCACAATACGAAGGCCATAAAATAGTGAACGTAAAAATCAAGGCAGTGACCTAATTCCATCCATTCAGCGACAGAATCCAGGTTACGAAGTTCTCCAACGATGACAGAGCGATGAGGTTTTCAAATGACCATTTATGAGCGATGGGCTCCCGTGACATCAGAGTATTAAGCCCGTCCAATAAAAATGGTATCCTGCCAATTCCCTGGCACACCGTCAAATGGAAGCGAAAATGAATTAAAATTTAACGTCATCAAAATCACACTGGCGATTTTAATACTTCGCTGGCACTGAATATTGAGGAACAAGCTCGTAGCGCGCTGGAACTCGGCGCTGCTGTCTCCCTTATCCTCCCGATCTCCTACCTACACCCAGGACGGACAAACAGGTTTGTAGGAGGGTGGATGTCTCCCCTACTCTCCCCGCCTCCATCCAGGGGACAAACAGGTTTGCAGGATGGGATGTCTTCCCTACCATTCCGTTCCCCTACCTACACCACCTCCAACCACGGTGGACAAACAGGTTTGCAAGAGGTGGGTGCATGTGTCCCTCATCCTCCCATTCCACTACCTACCTCGCTCCCCCCTGGGTAGACAAACAGGTTTGCAGGAGGTGGGTGGGTGTCTCCCCTACCTACCCCGCCCCCACACGGGACGGATAAACCGGTTTGCAGGGGGTGGTTGGGGAGACATCCACCCAACTCCTGCAAACCTGTTTGTCCACCCTGGTTTGAGGCGGGGTAGATAGGGTAACGGGAGGGTAAGGGACACATCCACCTACCAGTGAACCTGTTTGTCCGCCCGGGGTGGAGGGTGGACAAACAAGAGCCTCTCGGATATTATTATTATAGATAGCAGTGAAAGATTAGGCCGGCCAAATGATTTCGTGGAATTACAAAACTCATACTTGAGCTTCGTTCTACTGCGTAGTAATCCTAAGTAATGAACAGCTCTCGCAGTATAAAAAATGTAAGCATTAATTACGGTTCCCCGGTTCTCATGACCCAGAGCCAATATGTAATTAGGCGCTTGTGGCTGCTTTGTGGAAAGATCACCTGCGCCCACAACCGCCCCGCCCAAAAAAAAAAAAAAAAAAAACTAAAAGAAACAAGACAGAAAGAATATAATTAGTATATATATATATATATATATATATATATATATATATATATATTTACATATATATATATACATATATATATATATATATATATATAGATATATATATATATATATATAAATATATGTAATATACGGAGATATTCATAAGCATATATATATATATATATATATATATATATATATATATATGATTATATATATATATATTTATTTATTTATATATATATATTTATATATATAATATATATATATATATATATATATATATACACATCAAACAACGGATGCTCGTACGCCTAAAAAAAAACAACGCAGAACAAAAAAAACAACAACAACGCAATCCGCTCGCACGGGAGGCTGAGCGACGGAGCGTTTATGAGAAGTAATCAACATTCATTATTTACCGAGAGAGTAATTATGAAAGTTCATCCCCGAAGCCAATCATCCAATCAGGGCGCGACCGACGGCGAAATTATTCATCCTGACGGAGAGAGAGTTATATACTACTATTTTATTAGACTGCTTAATGAGCGCCCTATCGCCGCTCTCCGAACGTCATGATTTTCGGGCTGGTGGGCGGGCGTGATGGAATGAGGAAAGAAATGTAGTATATATATATATATATATATATATATATATATATATACATATATATATATGATTATTTTTCCTATCTTATGCCTGTCATTTTCCTGTGGTATTCCCTCATTATAATGGAAGGGCGTGTCTGCTGTCATATATACATATTACATACACATGTATGTTATGTATATATCACATATATTATTTGTTGTATATATACAAACAAATTTTATATACATGCAGACACAGACACACACACACACACACACACACACACACACACACACACACACACATATATATATATATATATATATATATATATATATATATATATTATATATATGAATAATTATCACATCGAACCGTGATCCATTTATATATATCAATTCAAGCTACAAATGTCCTTTAATATCTAAATTCACTTTACCTCCCAAATGATATATTTTCATATATGTAACCGAAGGGGAATTTTTTAATTGATAATAATTTCGTCCCCCATGGGATCGAACCAACCGTCCAAGTGGGACGGGGACGAAATCAGGACAGTCAGTGACGCTATCCAATCAGCCAACAGAGGACGCTATAAGTTCATATCGATTCTGACCTTACAAATCACCCTCGATCTGGGAGCTTTCGTAATTAGAATCGATATGAAAACCCCGTCTACCATGTTGGCCAATTCGAGCGTTTGACAGCACGTAGCCTTTTGTTATGAATAATATCACATCGAACCGTGATCCATTTATACTATCAATTCAAGCTACAAATGTCCTTTAATATCTAAATTCACTTTACCTCCCAAATGATATATTTTCATATATGTACCGAAGGGGAATTTTTTAATTGATAATAATTTCGTCCCCCCATGGATCGAACCACCGTCCAAGTGGACGGGGACGAAATCAGGACAGTCAGTGACGCTATCCAATCAGCCAACAGAGACGCTATAAGTTCATATCGATTCTGACCTTACAAATCACCCTCGATCTGGGAGCTTTCGTAATTAGAATCGATATGAAACCCCGTCTACCATGTTGGCCAATTCGAGCGTTTGACAGCACGTAGCCTTTTGTTATGAATAATTATCACATCGAACCGTGATCCATTTTATATATATCAATTCAAGCTACAAATGTCCTTTAATATCTAAATTCACTTTACCTCCCAAATTATATATTTTCATATATGTACCGAAGGGGAATTTTTTAATTGATAATAATTTCGTCCCCCCATGGGATCGAACCACCAGTCCAAGTGGACGGGGGACGAAATCAGACAGTCAGTGACGCTATCCAATCAGCCAACAGAGACGCTATAAGTTCATATCGATTCTGACCTTACAAATCACCCTCGATCTGGGAGCTTTTCGTAATTAGAATCGATATGAAACCCCGTCTACCATGTTGGCCAATTCGAGCGTTTGACAGCACGTAGCCTTTTGTTATGAATAATTATCACATCGAACCGTGATCCATTTATATATATCAATTCAAGCTACAAATGTCCTTTAATATCTAAATTCACTTTACCTCCCAATGATATATTTTCATATATGTACCGAAGGGGAATTTTTTAATTGATAATAATTTCGTCCCCTCATGGGATCGAACACCGTCCAAGTGGACGGGGACGAAATCAGGACAGTCAGTGACGCTATCCAATCAGCAACAGAGACGCTATAAGTCATATCGAATTCTGACCTTACAAATCACCCTCGATCTGGGAGCTTTCGTAATTAGAATCGATAATGAACCCCGTCTACATGTTGGCCAATTCGAGCGTTTGACAGCACGTAGCCTTTTCATTTTGTTTGGAATAATTATCACATCGAACCGTGATCCATTTATATATATCAATTCAAGCTACAAATGTCCTTTAATATCTAAATTCACTTTACCTCCCAAATGATATATTTTCATATAGTACCGAAGGCTACGTGCTGTCAAACGCTCGAATTGGCCAACATGGTAGACGGGGTTTCATATCGATTCTAATTACGAAAGCTCCCAGATCGAGGGTGATTTGTAAGGTCAGAATCGATATGAACTTATAGCGTCTCTGTTGGCTGATTGGATAGCGTCACTGACTGTCCTGATTTCGTCCCCGTCCACTTGGACGGTGGTTCGATCCCATGGGGGGACGAAATTATTATCAATTAAAAAATTCCCCTTCGGTACATATATGAAAATATATCATTTGGGAGGTTAAGTGAATTTAGATATTAAAGGACATTTGTAGCTTGAATTGATATATAAATGGATCACGGTTTCGATGTGATAATTATTCATAACAAAAGGCTACGTGCTGTCAAACGCTCGAATGGCCAACATGGTAGACGGGGTTTCATATCGATTCTAATTACGAAAGCTCCCAGATCGAGGGTGATTTGTAATGGTCAGAATCGATATGAACTTATAGCGTCTCTGTTTGGCTGATTGGATAGCGTCACTGACTGTCCTGATTTCGTCCCCGTCCACTTGGACGGTGGTTCGATCCCATGGGGGGACGAAATTATTATCAATTAAAAAATTCCCCTTCGGTACATATATAAAAATATATCATTTGGGAGGTAAAGTGAATTTAGATATTAAAGGACATTTGTAGCTTGAATTGATATATAAATGGATCACGGTTCGATGTGATAATTATTCATAACAAAAGGCTACGTGCTGTCAAACGCTCGAATTGGCCAAACATGGTAGACGGGGTTTCATATCGATTCTAATTACGAAAGCTCCCAGATCGAGGGTGATTTGTAAGGTCAGAATCGATATGAACTTATGCGTCTCTGTTGGCTGATTGGATAGCGTCACTGACTGTCCTGATTTCGTCCCCGTCCACTTGGACGGTGGTTCGATCCCATGGGGGGACGAAATTATTATCAATTAAAAAATTCCCCTTCGGTACATATATGAAAAAAAATTATCATTTGGGAGGTAAAGTGAATTTAGATATTAAAGGACATTTGTAGCTTGAATTGATATAGATATATATATATATATATATATATATATATATATTATATATATATATATATATATATATATATATATATATATATATATATATATATATATATATATATATAATGATACAAACTTCAAACTTGTATTTTGACAGATTACTGGGTATCTTATAAATTATCCAACTTAGAAGCTAATAACGGGAATGATTTCATACCCCTTGTAGGTATTAAAAGTTAAAATCTCGAATAGTTCATACATGCAAAGCATCGCCTAAACCCTAAGCAATAAACAAGGTGAAGATGCAATCCAGGTACACAAGAGATTCACGGAAATAAAAAGAAAAAAAAAGAGAATGAAATAAAAAAGATGGATGGAAAAAGTAATACAATAAAATAAAAGATTGAATCGACATCAAGAAATCTGCAAAATAACACAACCAAATATTGGCAGAGTCGAAACCAAAGGATTTAATGAACTGGTCCTAAGATTCTGAAGGATATGAAACTTAAAAATTGGCAGAGTATATGACGTGTAACTGATTGGGTAGATGCTCTGAAATCTGTAAACTGAGGAGCAGTTTAAACAGTCAGAAACTTGTAGACAACGAGGAACTGGCAATAGGAACTATAGTAGATTCACATCAACCGTGCATTTGATGTCTAGGCCGGTCCCTTACGGCGCTCCCGATTGGCTGTTGATAAGCCAATCGCAGGGCTGGAATCTCTGTCTCTCTCGAGAGTTCACATGGGCAGGATGTCTGTACCAGCTCTCCAGAGGGATACCTTTGAAAAACGTATCCCTCAGGAGAAGTGGAACATAGATCCTACCCATGTGAACTCTCTCGAGAGACTAAGAGTTTCCAGCCCTGTGATTGGCTTATCAATAGCCAATGCACGGTTGATGTGAAACTACTATAACAAACTAAGGAGACAAGAAGAACGTAGAATCACGTTTAGAATATCGTTGGATAATCTGCACAACCAGAAATTGGTAGAATGGATACATTGAACAGGATAGAAAGATGTTAATGAGTCTGCAGGCTCCACAACCAGAAATTGCTAGAATAGACATCAGGGAATAGGCCCTGTGTATAATACTAAGCAAGAATGAGTAAGACAGACATTGGGGAACTATTTGAGTAAACGACTGAGGGTCTGTAAGACACATAACCAGATACTGGTGCAATGAGATAGAGGAATTGGAAAATTGCTCTTTGAAGTAATTTCCTTGACAGATGCCCACTAATCCGCAGGCCACAGAGGTAGAAATTGGCAGACCAAACATCTAGGAAATAGCTGAATAGATTCTTCCTAAGAACCTATAAGGAACAGCCAAAATCTTATACAAGAGATAATGAGAAGCTAGTAAAACAGACGCCATGCAGGTATAGGGTATACAAGCCAAAGAACAAGTGAGATAGACGTAGTAGCGACTGATGAAATGTTTGAAAAATATTTGTTTACATCTGCTGAAAACACGATGATTAAATTCAACGGTGCAATGATGGCTTCAGGGGAGTGGGTGTCGTTTCATTTTACGGCAGGGTTCGAAGAGATGCGACATTTTCGTATTTAATCACTGTATCTAGTAATAAGAATCCTAGCTTTCGTTGTGGATTACATTTTACCGAAATTACACTTAAACACTCGTATCTATAAAACCAAAGGAAAAACAACCTGAGCGACAAAAGTGCTTCTAATTTGCTCTTGTCACTGAAATTGAGATATTACTCAACTTTAGACATGTGTCAGCAAGTGACTCTCTCTCTCTCTCTCTCTCTCTCTCTCTCTCTCTCTCTCTCTCTCTCTCTCTCTCTCTCTCTGGAACATCAACAAAAACTACAGTAGTTGCATAGTTGCAACTGAAACACAATATTTCGGTTTAGTTTAACGTAGCGGCCGTGAGCGAAATTACTTTATCCAAAATGTAAACACGGCCAACGACGAAGTAATCCAATAACAAGCTGCATAAACTCGAGTGTGATAATATTCCATTTTAACCCTACGTAAATTCTGCCAGGAAATTTACGTAAGTGTCATATGATAACGGGAAATGGGTCAACATTTACGTAAGTGTCATATGATAACAGGAAATGTTCAAAATTTACGTGTCATATGATAACATGAACCAGTCGCAAATGATATTAAAAAGTTAAATATTTTTTTTCAATTGTTAAAGAAAAACAGATATAGAAATTAAGGTGGAACAAATCAGGGAAGAAAATAAAAAATATATATGATAAAATAAACGTGATCTATTCAATAGAGCAATAACAAGGAGTAACTATATATATATATATATAGATATATATATATATATATATATAGATATATATATATATATAGATATATATATATGTATATATATATATATATATATATATATATATATATACATATATATATATATATATATATATATATATATATATATATACATATAATATATAATATATACACACACACATATATATATATATATATATATATATATATATATATATATATATATATATATATATATACATATATATATATATATATATATATATATATATATATATAATATATATATATATATATATATATATATATATATATATATATATATATATATATATATATAAATTACTGATAAAATGGAAGGGCAACATAACAAGACAGTTCTGGAAGTCATAAAAATGGCAATGAAAAGAGAGACGAGAGTTAGAGGGTGTCAAAGGGGAGGAGTAGGGGGAGGGGGAGGGAGAAGGGGTTAGAGGGGAAGGGAATTCGGGGGGGGGG
Organism: Macrobrachium nipponense; assembly: GCF_015104395.2. Taxonomy (NCBI): domain Eukaryota; kingdom Metazoa; phylum Arthropoda; class Malacostraca; order Decapoda; family Palaemonidae; genus Macrobrachium; species Macrobrachium nipponense. The sequence continues at coordinate 42,640,234 of NC_087203.1, forward strand.
AGGGGTTCATCACGGACCAATGGTCATACGCCCTGGTTTCTCTTGATGTTACTTCCGGTGTCTTGGTATTATTGCTCTATGCAAATGTCTATGAGGGGATCAAGAAAGGGGGAAGAAAGTGAGGGGGCGTTGTGGGGTTGGAGATGGGAGAGAGGGGGTGGGGGTGAGGGGGGTGGGGGGTGATATGGGCAGACAAGAAGACCAAGAAGCGGGCGGGGAGTGACGAAAAAATAATGAAGTAAAATAAAAAGATGCACGGGATATCATAGACATGGAAATGAAGGCACTTATAAATGTTTTTGTAAGACAAGAATAGAAATGAGGGTCTTCTCTTGTTTATGAGAGAGAGAGAGAGAGAGAGAGAGAGAGAGAGAGAGAGAGAGAGAGAGAATAT